>NW_027184826.1:0-148367 GCF_040668555.2 Bombus flavifrons | reverse complement strand
TAGTATTACGTTATAACGTATAACGTTATATAGTATTACGTTGTGACGTATAACGTTATATAGTATTACGTTATAACGTATAACGTTATATAGTTTTACGTTGTGACGTATAACGTTATATAGCATTACGTTATGACGTTTAACGTTATATAGTATTATGTTATAACGTATAACGTTATATAGTATTACGTTATAACGTTTAACATTATATAGTATTACCAGATAACGTATAACGTTATATAGTATTACGTTATAACGTATAACATTATATAGTATTACGCTATAACGTATAACGATATATAGTATCACCATGTAACGTATAACGTTATATAGTATTACGCTATAACGTATAACTTTATATAGTATTACGCTATAACGTATAACGATATATAGTATCACCATGTAACGTATAACGTTATATAGTATTACGTTAAAACGTATAACGTTATATAGTATCACCATGTAACGTATAACGTTATATAGTATTACGTTATAACGTATAACGTTATATAGTATTACGTTATAATGTATAACGTTATATAGTATTACGTTGTGACGTATAACGTTATATAGTATTACGTTATAACGTATAACGTTATATAGTATTACGTTATAACGTATAACATTATATAGTATTACGCTATAACGTATAACGATATATAGTATCACCATGTAACGTATAACGTTATATAGTATTAAGTTATAACGTATAACTTTATATAGTATTACGTTATAACGTATAACGTTATATAGTATTAAGTTATAACGTATAACGTTATATAGTATTACGTTATAACGTTATATATAATCACCATATAACGTATAACGTTATATAGTATTACGTTATAACGTATAACGTTGTATAGTATTACGTTATGATGTATAACGTTATATACTATTACCATATAACGTATAACGTTATATACTATTACGTTATAACGTATAGCGTTATATAGTATCACCATGTAACGTATAACGTTATATAGTATTACGTTATAACGTATAACGTTATATAGTATTACGTTATAACGTATAACGTTATATAGTATTACGTTATAACGTATAACGTTATATAGTATTACGTTATAACGTATAACTTCATATAGTATTACGTTATAACGTATAACGTTATATAGTATTACGTTATAACGTTATATAGTATCACCATATAACGTATAACGTTATATAGTATTACGTTATAACGTATAACGTTATATAGTATTACGTTATAACGTATAACGTTATATAGTATTACGTTATAACGTATAACGTTATATAGTATTACGTTATAACGTTATATAGTATCACCGTATAACGTATAACGATATATAGTATTACGTTATAACGTATAACGTTATATAGTATCACCATGTAACGTATAACGTTATATAGTATTACGTTATAACGTATAACGTAATATAGTATTACGTTATGACGTATAACGTTATATAGTATTACGTTATGACGCATAACGTTATATAGTATTACGTTATAACGTATAACGTTATATAGTATTACGTTATAACGTTTAACATTATATAGTATTACCATATAACGTATAACGTTATATAGTATTACGTTATAACGTATAACATTATATAGTATTACACTATAACGTATGACGATATATAGTATCACCATGTAACGTATAACGTTATATAGTATTACGTTATAACGTATAACTTTATATAGTATTACGCTATAACGTATAACGATATATAGTATCACCATGTAACGTATAACGTTATATAGTATTACGTTAAAACGTATAACGTTATATAGTATCACCATGTAACGTATAACGTTATATAGTATTACGATATAACGTATAACGTTATATAGTATTACGTTATAACGTATAACGTTATATAGTATTACGTTGTGACGTATAACGTTATATAGTATTACGTTATAACGTATAACGTTATATAGTATTACGTTATAACGTATAACATTATATAGTATTACGCTATAACGTATAACGATATATAGTGTCACCATGTAACGTATAACGTTATATAGTATTAAGTTATAACGTATAACTTTATATAGTATTACGTTATAACGTATAACGTTATATAGTATTAAGTTATAACGTATAACGTTATATAGTATTACGTTATAACGTTATATATAATCACCATATAACGTATAACGTTATATAGTATTACGTTATAACGTATAACGTTGTATAGTATTACGTTATGATGTATAACGTTATATACTATTACCATATAACGTATAACGTTATATACTATTACGTTATAACGTATAACGTTATATAGTATCACCATGTAACGTATAACGTTATATAGTATTACGTTATAACGTATAACGTTATATAGTATTACGTTATAACGTATAACGTTATATAGTATTACGTTATAACGTATAACGTTATATAGTATTACGTTATAACGTATAACTTCATATAGTATTACGTTATAACGTATAACGTTATATAGTATTACGTTATAACGTTATATAGTATCACCATATAACGTATAACGTTATATAGTATTACGTTATATCGTATAACGTTATATAGTATTACGTTATAACGTATAACGTTATATAGTATTACGTTATAACGTATAACGTTATATAGTATTACGTTATATCGTATAACGTTATATAGTATTACGTTATAACGTATAACGTTATATAGTATTACGTTATAACGTATAACGTTATGTAGTATTACGTTATAACGTATAACGTTATGTAGTATTACGTTATAACGTATAACGTTATATAGTATTACGTTATAACGTTTAACATTATATAGTATTACCATATAACGTATAACGTTATATAGTATTACGTTATAACGTATAACATTATACAGTATTACACTATAACGTATGACGATATATAGTATCACCATGTAACGTATAACGTTATATAGTATTACGTTATAACGTATAACTTTATATAGTATTACGCTATAACGTATAACGATATATAGTATCACCATGTAACGTATAACGTTATATAGTATTACGTTAAAACGTATAACGTTATATAGTATCACCATGTAACGTATAACGTTATATAGTATTACGTTATAACGTATAACGTTATATAGTATTACGTTATAACGTATAACGTTATATAGTATTACGTTGTGACGTATAACGTTATATAGTATTACGTTATAACGTATAACGTTATATAGTATTACGTTATAACGTATAACATTATATAGTATTACGCTATAACGTATAACGATATATAGTATCACCATGTAACGTATAACGTTATATAGTATTAAGTTATAACGTATAACTTTATATAGTATTACGTTATAACGTATAACGTTATATAGTATTAAGTTATAACGTATAACGTTATATAGTATTACGTTATAACGTTATATATAATCACCATATAACGTATAACGTTATATAGTATTACGTTATAACGTATAACGTTGTATAGTATTACGTTATGACGTATAACGTTATATAGTATTACGTTATAACGTATAACGTTATATAGTATTACGTTATAACGTTATATAGTATCACCATATAACGTATAACGTTATATAGTATTACGTTATATCGTATAACGTTATATAGTATTACGTTATAACGTATAACGTTATATAGTATTACGTTATAACGTATAACGTTATGTAGTATTACGTTATAACGTATAACGTTATGTAGTATTACGTTATAACGTATAACGTTATATAGTATTACGTTATAACGTTATATCGTATCACTATATAACGTATAACGTTATATAGTATTACGTTATAACGTATAACGTTATATAGTATTACGTTGTGACGTATAACGTTATATAGTATTACGTTATAACGTATAACGTTATGTAGTATTACGTTATAACGTATAACGTTATATAGTATTACGTTATAACGTTATATAGTATCACCATATAACGTATAACGTTATATAGTATTACGTTATAACGTATAACGTTATATAGTATAACGTTGTGACGTATAACGTTATGTAGTATTACGTTATAACGTATAACGTTATATAGTTTTACGTTGTGACGTATAACGTTATATAGCATTACGTTATGACGTATAACGTTATATAGTATAACGTTATAACGTATAACGTTATATAGTATTACGTTATAACGTTATATAGTATCACCATATAACGTATAACGTTATATAGTATTACGTTATAACGTATAACGTTATATAGTATTACGTTATAACGTATAACGTTATATAGTATTACGTTATGACGTATAACGTTATATAGTATTACCATATAACGTATAACGTTATTTACTATTACGTTATAACGTATAACGTTATATAGTATTACGTTATAGCGTATAACTTTATGTAGTATTACGTTATAACGTATAACGTTATATAGTATTACCATATAACGTATAACGCTATATAGTATTACGTTATATCGTATAACGTTATATAGTATTACGTTGTGACGTATAACGTTATATAGTATTACGTTATAACGTATAACGTTATATAGTTTTACGTTGTGACGTATAACGTTATATAGTATTACGTTATGACGTATAACGTTATATAGTATTACGTTATAACGTATAACGTTATATAGTATTACGTTATAACGTTATATAGTATCACCATATAACGTATAACGTTATTTAGTATTACGTTGTAACGTATAACGTTATATAGTATTACGTTATGACGTATAACGTTATATAGTATTACGTTATAACGTATAACATTATATAGTATTACGCTATAACGTATAACGGTATATAGTATCACCATGTAACGTTAAACGTTATATAGTATTAAGTTATAACGTATAACTTTATATAGTATTACGTTATAACGTATAACGTTATATAGTATTAAGTTATAACGTATAACGTTATATAGTATTACGTTGTGACGTATAACGTTATATAGTATTACGTTATAACGTATAACGTTATATAGTTTTACGTTGTGACGTATAACGTTATATAGCATTACGTTATGACGTATAACGTTATATAGTATTACGTTATAACGTATAACGTTATATAGTATTACGTTATAACGTTATATAGTATCACCATATAACGTATAACGTTATATAGTATTACGTTATAACGTATAACGTTATATAGTATTACGTTGTGACGTATAACGTTATATAGTATTACGTTATAACGTATAACGTTATATAGTTTTACGTTGTGACGTATAACGTTATATAGCATTACGTTATGACGTTTAACGTTATATAGTATTATGTTATAACGTATAACGTTATATAGTATTACGTTATAACGTTTAACATTATATAGTATTACCATATAACGTATAACGTTATATAGTATTACGTTATAACGTATAACATTATATAGTATTACGCTATAACGTATAACGATATATAGTATCACCATGTAACGTATAACGTTATATAGTATTACGCTATAACGTATAACTTTATATAGTATTACGCTATAACGTATAACGATATATAGTATCACCATGTAACGTATAACGTTATATAGTATTACGTTATAACGTATAACTTTATATAGTATTACGCTATAACGTATAACGATATATAGTATCACCATGTAACGTATAACGTTATATAGTATTACGTTAAAACGTATAACGTTATATAGTATCACCATGTAACGTATAACGTTATATAGTATTACGTTATAACGTATAACGTTATATAGTATTACGTTATAACGTATAACGTTATATAGTATTACGTTGTGACGTATAACGTTATATAGTATTACGTTATAACGTATAACGTTATATAGTTTTACGTTGTGACGTATAACGTTATATAGTATTACGTTATGACGTATAACGTTATATAGTATTACGTTATAACGTATAACGTTATATAGTATTACGTTATAACGTTATATAGTATCACCATATAACGTATAACGTTATTTAGTATTACGTTGTAACGTATAACGTTATATAGTATTACGTTATGACGTATAACGTTATATAGTATTACGTTATAACGTATAACATTATATAGTATTACGCTATAACGTATAACGGTATATAGTATCACCATGTAACGTTAAACGTTATATAGTATTAAGTTATAACGTATAACTTTATATAGTATTACGTTATAACGTATAACGTTATATAGTATTAAGTTATAACGTATAACGTTATATAGTATTACGTTGTGACGTATAACGTTATATAGTATTACGTTATAACGTATAACGTTATATAGTTTTACGTTGTGACGTATAACGTTATATAGCATTACGTTATGACGTATAACGTTATATAGTATTACGTTATAACGTATAACGTTATATAGTATTACGTTATAACGTTATATAGTATCACCATATAACGTATAACGTTATATAGTATTACGTTATAACGTATAACGTTATATAGTATTACGTTGTGACGTATAACGTTATATAGTATTACGTTATAACGTATAACGTTATATAGTTTTACGTTGTGACGTATAACGTTATATAGCATTACGTTATGACGTTTAACGTTATATAGTATTATGTTATAACGTATAACGTTATATAGTATTACGTTATAACGTTTAACATTATATAGTATTACCATATAACGTATAACGTTATATAGTATTACGTTATAACGTATAACATTATATAGTATTACGCTATAACGTATAACGATATATAGTATCACCATGTAACGTATAACGTTATATAGTATTACGCTATAACGTATAACTTTATATAGTATTACGCTATAACGTATAACGATATATAGTATCACCATGTAACGTATAACGTTATATAGCATTACGTTATAACGTATAACGTTATATAGTATCACCATGTAACGTATAACGTTATATAGTATTACGTTATAACGTATAACGTTATATAGTATTACGTTATGACGTATAACGTTATATAGTATTACGTTATGACGCATAACGTTATATAGTATTACGCTATAACGTATAACGTTATATAGTATTACGTTATAACGTTTAACATTATATAGTATTACCATATAACGTATAACGTTATATAGTATTACGTTATAACGTATAACATTATATAGTATTACACTATAACGTATGACGATATATAGTATCACCATGTAACGTATAACGTTATATAGTATTACGTTATAACGTATAACTTTATATAGTATTACGCTATAACGTATAACGATATATAGTATCACCATGTAACGTATAACGTTATATAGTATTACGTTAAAACGTATAACGTTATATAGTATCACCATGTAACGTATAACGTTATATAGTATTACGTTATAACGTATAACGTTATATAGTATTACGTTATAACGTATAACGTTATATAGTATTACGTTGTGACGTATAACGTTATATAGTATTACGTTATAACGTATAACGTTATATAGTATTACGTTATAACGTATAACATTATATAGTATTACGCTATAACGTATAACGATATATAGTATCACCATGTAACGTATAACGTTATATAGTATTAAGTTATAACGTATAACTTTATATAGTATTACGTTATAACGTATAACGTTATATAGTATTAAGTTATAACGTATAACGTTATATAGTATTACGTTATAACGTTATATATAATCACCATATAACGTATAACGTTATATAGTATTACGTTATAACGTATAACGTTGTATAGTATTACGTTATGATGTATAACGTTATATACTATTACCATATAACGTATAACGTTATATACTATTACGTTATAACGTATAGCGTTATATAGTATCACCATGTAACGTATAACGTTATATAGTATTACGTTATAACGTATAACGTTATATAGTATTACGTTATAACGTATAACGTTATATAGTATTACGTTATAACGTATAACGTTATATAGTATTACGTTATAACGTATAACTTCATATAGTATTACGTTATAACGTATAACGTTATATAGTATTACGTTATAACGTTATATAGTATCACCATATAACGTATAACGTTATATAGTATTACGTTATAACGTATAACGTTATATAGTATTACGTTATAACGTATAACGTTATATAGTATTACGTTATAACGTATAACGTTATATAGTATTACGTTATAACGTATAACGTAATATAGTATTACGTTATGACGTATAACGTTATATAGTATCACCATGTAACGTATAACGTTATATAGTATTACGTTAAAACGTATAACGTTATATAGTATCACCATGTAACGTATAACGTTATATAGTATTACGTTATAACGTATAACGTTATATAGTATTACGTTATAACGTATAACGTTATATAGTATTACGTTGTGACGTATAACGTTATATAGTATTACGTTATAACGTATAACGTTATATAGTATTACGTTATAACGTATAACATTATATAGTATTACGCTATAACGTATAACGATATATAGTGTCACCATGTAACGTATAACGATATATAGTATTAAGTTATAACGTATAACTTTATATAGTATTACGTTATAACGTATAACGTTATATAGTATTAAGTTATAACGTATAACGTTATATAGTATTACGTTATAACGTTATATATAATCACCATATAACGTATAACGTTATATAGTATTACGTTATAACGTATAACGTTGTATAGTATTACGTTATGATGTATAACGTTATATACTATTACCATATAACGTATAACGTTATATACTATTACGTTATAACGTATAACGTTATATAGTATCACCATGTAACGTATAACGTTATATAGTATTACGTTATAACGTATAACGTTATATAGTATTACGTTATAACGTATAACGTTATATAGTATTACGTTATAACGTATAACGTTATATAGTATTACGTTATAACGTATAACTTCATATAGTATTACGTTATAACGTATAACGTTATATAGTATTACGTTATAACGTTATATAGTATCACCATATAACGTATAACGTTATATAGTATTACGTTATATCGTATAACGTTATATAGTATTACGTTATAACGTATAACGTTATATAGTATTACGTTATAACGTATAACGTTATATAGTATTACGTTATATCGTATAACGTTATATAGTATTACGTTATAACGTATAACGTTATAT
Organism: Bombus flavifrons; assembly: GCF_040668555.2. Taxonomy (NCBI): domain Eukaryota; kingdom Metazoa; phylum Arthropoda; class Insecta; order Hymenoptera; family Apidae; genus Bombus; species Bombus flavifrons. The sequence continues at coordinate 139,312 of NW_027184826.1, read as the reverse complement.
AGTATTACGTTATAACGTATAACGTTATGTAGTATTACGTTATAACGTATAACGTTATGTAGTATTACGTTATAACGTATAACGTTATATAGTATTACGTTATAACGTTTAACATTATATAGTATTACCATATAACGTATAACGTTATATAGTATTACGTTATAACGTATAACATTATATAGTATTACACTATAACGTATGACGATATATAGTATCACCATGTAACGTATAACGTTATATAGTATTACGTTATATCGTATAACTTTATATAGTATTACGCTATAACGTATAACGATATATAGTATCACCATGTAACGTATAACGTTATATAGTATTACGTTAAAACGTATAACGTTATATAGTATCACCATGTAACGTATAACGTTATATAGTATTACGTTATAACGTATAACGTTATATAGTATTACGTTATAACGTATAACGTTATATAGTATTACGTTGTGACGTATAACGTTATATAGTATTACGTTATAACGTATAACGTTATATAGTATTACGTTATAACGTATAACATTATATAGTATTACGCTATAACGTATAACGATATATAGTATCACCATGTAACGTATAACGTTATATAGTATTAAGTTATAACGTATAACTTTATATAGTATTACGTTATAACGTATAACGTTATATAGTATTAAGTTATAACGTATAACGTTATATAGTATTACGTTATAACGTTATATATAATCACCATATAACGTATAACGTTATATAGTATTACGTTATAACGTATAACGTTGTATAGTATTACGTTATGATGTATAACGTTATATACTATTACCATATAACGTATAACGTTATATACTATTACGTTATAACGTATAACGTTATATAGTATCACCATGTAACGTATAACGTTATATAGTATTACGTTATAACGTATAACGTTATATAGTATTACGTTATAACGTATAACGTTATATAGTATTACGTTATAACGTATAACGTTATATAGTATTACGTTATATCGTATAACTTCATATAGTATTACGTTATAACGTATAACGTTATATAGTATTACGTTATAACGTTATATAGTATCACCATATAACGTATAACGTTATATAGTATTACGTTATATCGTATAACGTTATATAGTATTACGTTATAACGTATAACGTTATATAGTATTACGTTATAACGTATAACGTTATATAGTATTACGTTATATCGTATAACGTTATATAGTATTACGTTATAACGTATAACGTTATATAGTATTACGTTATAACGTATAACGTTATGTAGTATTACGTTATAACGTATAACGTTATATAGTATTACCATATAACGTATAACGCTATATAGTATTACGTTATATCGTATAACGTTATATAGTATTACGTTGTGACGTATAACGTTATATAGTATTACGTTATAACGTATAACGTTATATAGTTTTACGTTGTGACGTATAACGTTATATAGTATTACGTTATGACGTATAACGTTATATAGTATTACGTTATAACGTATAACGTTATATAGTATTACGTTATAACGTTATATAGTATCACCATATAACGTATAACGTTATTTAGTATTACGTTGTAACGTATAACGTTATATAGTATTACGTTATGACGTATAACGTTATATAGTATTACGTTATAACGTATAACATTATATAGTATTACGCTATAACGTATAACGGTATATAGTATCACCATGTAACGTTAAACGTTATATAGTATTAAGTTATAACGTATAACTTTATATAGTATTACGTTATAACGTATAACGTTATATAGTATTAAGTTATAACGTATAACGTTATATAGTATTACGTTGTGACGTATAACGTTATATAGTATTACGTTATAACGTATAACGTTATATAGTTTTACGTTGTGACGTATAACGTTATATAGCATTACGTTATGACGTATAACGTTATATAGTATTACGTTATAACGTATAACGTTATATAGTATTACGTTATAACGTTATATAGTATCACCATATAACGTATAACGTTATATAGTATTACGTTATAACGTATAACGTTATATAGTATTACGTTGTGACGTATAACGTTATATAGTATTACGTTATAACGTATAACGTTATATAGTTTTACGTTGTGACGTATAACGTTATATAGCATTACGTTATGACGTTTAACGTTATATAGTATTATGTTATAACGTATAACGTTATATAGTATTACGTTATAACGTTTAACATTATATAGTATTACCATATAACGTATAACGTTATATAGTATTACGTTATAACGTATAACATTATATAGTATTACGCTATAACGTATAACGATATATAGTATCACCATGTAACGTATAACGTTATATAGTATTACGCTATAACGTATAACTTTATATAGTATTACGCTATAACGTATAACGATATATAGTATCACCATGTAACGTATAACGTTATATAGCATTACGTTATAACGTATAACGTTATATAGTATCACCATGTAACGTATAACGTTATATAGTATTACGTTATAACGTATAACGTTATATAGTATTACGTTATGACGTATAACGTTATATAGTATTACGTTATGACGCATAACGTTATATAGTATTACGCTATAACGTATAACGTTATATAGTATTACGTTATAACGTTTAACATTATATAGTATTACCATATAACGTATAACGTTATATAGTATTACGTTATAACGTATAACATTATATAGTATTACACTATAACGTATGACGATATATAGTATCACCATGTAACGTATAACGTTATATAGTATTACGTTATAACGTATAACTTTATATAGTATTACGCTATAACGTATAACGATATATAGTATCACCATGTAACGTATAACGTTATATAGTATTACGTTAAAACGTATAACGTTATATAGTATCACCATGTAACGTATAACGTTATATAGTATTACGTTATAACGTACAACGTTATATAGTATTACGTTATAACGTATAACGTTATATAGTATTACGTTGTGACGTATAACGTTATATAGTATTACGTTATAACGTATAACGTTATATAGTATTACGTTATAACGTATAACATTATATAGTATTACGCTATAACGTATAACGATATATAGTATCACCATGTAACGTATAACGTTATATAGTATTAAGTTATAACGTATAACTTTATATAGTATTACGTTATAACGTATAACGTTATATAGTATTAAGTTATAACGTATAACGTTATATAGTATTACGTTATAACGTTATATATAATCACCATATAACGTATAACGTTATATAGTATTACGTTATAACGTATAACGTTGTATAGTATTACGTTATGATGTATAACGTTATATACTATTACCATATAACGTATAACGTTATATACTATTACGTTATAACGTATAACTTCATATAGTATTACGTTATAACGTATAACGTTATATAGTATTACGTTATAACGTTATATAGTATCACCATATAACGTATAACGTTATATAGTATCACCATGTAACGTATAACGTTATATAGTATTACGTTATAACGTATAACGTTATATAGTATTACGTTATAACGTATAACTTTATATAGTATTACGTTATAACGTATAACGTTATATAGTATTACGTTATAACGTTATATATAATCACCATATAACGTATAACGTTATATAGTATTACGTTATAACGTATAACGTTGTATAGTATTACGTTATGATGTATAACGTTATATACTATTACCATATAACGTATAACGTTATATACTATTACGTTATAACGTATAACGTTATATAGTATCACCATGTAACGTATAACGTTATATAGTATTACGTTATAACGTATAACGTTATATAGTATTACGTTATAACGTATAACGTTATATAGTATTACGTTATAACGTATAACGTTATATAGTATTACGTTATAACGTATAACTTCATATAGTATTACGTTATAACGTATAACGTTATATAGTATTACGTTATAACGTTATATAGTATCACCATATAACGTATAACGTTATATAGTATTACGTTATATCGTATAACGTTATATAGTATTACGTTATAACGTATAACGTTATATAGTATTACGTTATAACGTATAACGTTATATAGTATTACGTTATATCGTATAACGTTATATAGTATTACGTTATAACGTATAACGTTATATAGTATTACGTTATAACGTATAACGTTATGTAGTATTACGTTATAACGTATAACGTTATGTAGTATTACGTTATAACGTATAACGTTATATAGTATTACGTTATAACGTTTAACATTATATAGTATTACCATATAACGTATAACGTTATATAGTATTACGTTATAACGTATAACATTATATAGTATTACACTATAACGTATGACGATATATAGTATCACCATGTAACGTATAACGTTATATAGTATTACGTTATATCGTATAACTTTATATAGTATTACGCTAAAACGTATAACGATATATAGTATCACCATGTAACGTATAACGTTATATAGTATTACGTTAAAACGTATAACGTTATATAGTATCACCATGTAACGTATAACGTTATATAGTATTACGTTATAACGTATAACGTTATATAGTATTACGTTATAACGTATAACGTTATATAGTATTACGTTGTGACGTATAACGTTATATAGTATTACGTTATAACGTATAACGTTATATAGTATTACGTTATAACGTATAACATTATATAGTATTACGCTATAACGTATAACGATATATAGTATCACCATGTAACGTATAACGTTATATAGTATTAAGTTATAACGTATAACTTTATATAGTATTACGTTATAACGTATAACGTTATATAGTATTAAGTTATAACGTATAACGTTATATAGTATTACGTTATAACGTTATATATAATCACCATATAACGTATAACGTTATATAGTATTACGTTATAACGTATAACGTTGTATAGTATTACGTTATGATGTATAACGTTATATACTATTACCATATAACGTATAACGTTATATACTATTACGTTATAACGTATAACGTTATATAGTATCACCATGTAACGTATAACGTTATATAGTATTACGTTATAACGTATAACGTTATATAGTATTACGTTATAACGTATAACGTTATATAGTATTACGTTATAACGTATAACGTTATATAGTATTACGTTATATCGTATAACTTCATATAGTATTACGTTATAACGTATAACGTTATATAGTATTACGTTATAACGTATAACGTTATGTAGTATTACGTTATAACGTATAACGTTATATAGTATTACCATATAACGTATAACGCTATATAGTATTACGTTATATCGTATAACGTTATATAGTATTACGTTGTGACGTATAACGTTATATAGTATTACGTTATAACGTATAACGTTATATAGTTTTACGTTGTGACGTATAACGTTATATAGTATTACGTTATGACGTATAACGTTATATAGTATTACGTTATAACGTATAACGTTATATAGTATTACGTTATGACGTATAACGTTATATAGTATTACGTTATAACGTATAACATTATATAGTATTACGCTATAACGTATAACGGTATATAGTATCACCATGTAACGTTAAACGTTATATAGTATTAAGTTATAACGTATAACTTTATATAGTATTACGTTATAACGTATAACGTTATATAGTATTAAGTTATAACGTATAACGTTATATAGTATTACGTTGTGACGTATAACGTTATATAGTATTACGTTATAACGTATAACGTTATATAGTTTTACGTTGTGACGTATAACGTTATATAGCATTACGTTATGACGTATAACGTTATATAGTATTACGTTATAACGTATAACGTTATATAGTATTACGTTATAACGTTATATAGTATCACCATATAACGTATAACGTTATATAGTATTACGTTATAACGTATAACGTTATATAGTATTACGTTGTGACGTATAACGTTATATAGTATTACGTTATAACGTATAACGTTATATAGTTTTACGTTGTGACGTATAACGTTATATAGCATTACGTTATGACGTTTAACGTTATATAGTATTATGTTATAACGTATAACGTTATATAGTATTACGTTATAACGTTTAACATTATATAGTATTACCATATAACGTATAACGTTATATAGTATTACGTTATAACGTATAACATTATATAGTATTACGCTATAACGTATAACGATATATAGTATCACCATGTAACGTATAACGTTATATAGTATTACGCTATAACGTATAACTTTATATAGTATTACGCTATAACGTATAACGATATATAGTATCACCATGTAACGTATAACGTTATATAGCATTACGTTATAACGTATAACGTTATATAGTATCACCATGTAACGTATAACGTTATATAGTATTACGTTATAACGTATAACGTTATATAGTATTACGTTATGACGTATAACGTTATATAGTATTACGTTATGACGCATAACGTTATATAGTATTACGTTATAACGTATAACGTTATATAGTATTACGTTATAACGTTTAACATTATATAGTATTACCATATAACGTATAACGTTATATAGTATTACGTTATAACGTATAACATTATATAGTATTACACTATAACGTATGACGATATATAGTATCACCATGTAACGTATAACGTTATATAGTATTACGTTATAACGTATAACTTTATATAGTATTACGCTATAACGTATAACGATATATAGTATCACCATGTAACGTATAACGTTATATAGTATTACGTTAAAACGTATAACGTTATATAGTATCACCATGTAACGTATAACGTTATTTAGTATTACGTTATAACGTATAACGTTATATAGTATTACGTTATAACGTATAACGTTATATAGTATTACGTTGTGACGTATAACGTTATATAGTATTACGTTATAACGTATAACGTTATATAGTATTACGTTATAACGTATAACATTATATAGTATTACGCTATAACGTATAACGATATATAGTATCACCATGTAACGTATAACGTTATATAGTATTAAGTTATAACGTATAACTTTATATAGTATTACGTTATAACGTATAACGTTATATAGTATTAAGTTATAACGTATAACGTTATATAGTATTACGTTATAACGTTATATATAATCACCATATAACGTATAACGTTATATAGTATTACGTTATAACGTATAACGTTGTATAGTATTACGTTATGATGTATAACGTTATATACTATTACCATATAACGTATAACGTTATATACTATTACGTTATAACGTATAGCGTTATATAGTATCACCATGTAACGTATAACGTTATATAGTATTACGTTATAACGTATAACGTTATATAGTATTACGTTATAACGTATAACGTTATATAGTATTACGTTATAACGTATAACGTTATATAGTATTACGTTATAACGTATAACTTCATATAGTATTACGTTATAACGTATAACGTTATATAGTATTACGTTATAACGTTATATAGTATCACCATATAACGTATAACGTTATATAGTATTACGTTATAACGTATAACGTTATATAGTATTACGTTATAACGTATAACGTTATATAGTATTACGTTATAACGTATAACGTTATATAGTATTACGTTATAACGTTATATAGTATCACCGTATAACGTATAACGATATATAGTATTACGTTATAACGTATAACGTTATATAGTATCACCATGTAACGTATAACGTTATATAGTATTACGTTATAACGTATAACGTAATATAGTATTACGTTATGACGTATAACGTTATATAGTATTACGTTATGACGCATAACGTTATATAGTATTACGTTATAACGTATAACGTTATATAGTATTACGTTATAACGTTTAACATTATATAGTATTACCATATAACGTATAACGTTATATAGTATTACGTTATAACGTATAACATTATATAGTATTACACTATAACGTATGACGATATATAGTATCACCATGTAACGTATAACGTTATATAGTATTACGTTATAACGTATAACTTTATATAGTATTACGCTATAACGTATAACGATATATAGTATCACCATGTAACGTATAACGTTATATAGTATTACGTTAAAACGTATAACGTTATATAGTATCACCATGTAACGTATAACGTTATATAGTATTACGTTATAACGTATAACGTTATATAGTATTACGTTATAACGTATAACGTTATATAGTATTACGTTGTGACGTATAACGTTATATAGTATTACGTTATAACGTATAACGTTATATAGTATTACGTTATAACGTATAACATTATATAGTATTACGCTATAACGTATAACGATATATAGTGTCACCATGTAACGTATAACGTTATATAGTATTAAGTTATAACGTATAACTTTATATAGTATTACGTTATAACGTATAACGTTATATAGTATTAAGTTATAACGTATAACGTTATATAGTATTACGTTATAACGTTATATATAATCACCATATAACGTATAACGTTATATAGTATTACGTTATAACGTATAACGTTGTATAGTATTACGTTATGATGTATAACGTTATATACTATTACCATATAACGTATAACGTTATATACTATTACGTTATAACGTATAACGTTATATAGTATCACCATGTAACGTATAACTTTATATAGTATTACGTTATAACGTATAACGTTATATAGTATTACGTTATAACGTATAACGTTATATAGTATTACGTTATAACGTATAACGTTATATAGTATTACGTTATAACGTATAACTTCATATAGTATTACGTTATAACGTATAACGTTATATAGTATTACGTTATAACGTTATATAGTATCACCATATAACGTATAACGTTATATAGTATTACGTTATATCGTATAACGTTATATAGTATTACGTTATAACGTATAACGTTATATAGTATTACGTTATAACGTATAACGTTATATAGTATTACGTTATATCGTATAACGTTATATAGTATTACGTTATAACGTATAACGTTATATAGTATTACGTTATAACGTATAACGTTATGTAGTATTACGTTATAACGTATAACGTTATGTAGTATTACGTTATAACGTATAACGTTATATAGTATTACGTTATAACGTTTAACATTATATAGTATTACCATGTAACGTATAACGTTATATAGTATTACGTTATAACGTATAACATTATATAGTATTACACTATAACGTATGACGATATATAGTATCACCATGTAACGTATAACGTTATATAGTATTACGTTATAACGTATAACTTTATATAGTATTACGCTATAACGTATAACGATATATAGTATCACCATGTAACGTATAACGTTATATAGTATTACGTTAAAACGTATAACGTTATATAGTATCACCATGTAACGTATAACGTTATATAGTATTACGTTATAACGTATAACGTTATATAGTATTACGTTATAACGTATAACGTTATATAGTATTACGTTGTGACGTATAACGTTATATAGTATTACGTTATAACGTATAACGTTATATAGTATTACGTTATAACGTATAACATTATATAGTATTACGCTATAACGTATAACGATATATAGTATCACCATGTAACGTATAACGTTATATAGTATTAAGTTATAACGTATAACTTTATATAGTATTACGTTATAACGTATAACGTTATATAGTATTAAGTTATAACGTATAACGTTATATAGTATTACGTTATAACGTTATATATAATCACCATATAACGTATAACGTTATATAGTATTACGTTATAACGTATAACGTTGTATAGTATTACGTTATGATGTATAACGTTATATACTATTACCATATAACGTATAACGTTATATACTATTACGTTATAACGTATAACGTTATATAGTATCACCATGTAACGTATAACGTTATATAGTATTACGTTATAACGTATAACGTTATATAGTATTACGTTATAACGTATAACGTTATATAGTATTACGTTATAACGTATAACGTTATATAGTATTACGTTATAACGTATAACTTCATATAGTATTACGTTATAACGTATAACGTTATATAGTATTACGTTATAACGTTATATAGTATCACCATATAACGTATAACGTTATATAGTATTACGTTATATCGTATAACGTTATATAGTATTACGTTATAACGTATAACGTTATATAGTATTACGTTATAACGTATAACGTTATATAGTATTACGTTATATCGTATAACGTTATATAGTATTACGTTATAACGTATAACGTTATATAGTATTACGTTATAACGTATAACGTTATGTAGTATTACGTTATAACGTATAACGTTATGTAGTATTACGTTATAACGTATAACGTTATATAGTATTACGTTATAACGTTATATAGTATCACCATATAACGTATAACGTTATATAGTATTACGTTATAACGTATAACGTTATATAGTATTACGTTGTACGTATAACGTTATATAGTATTACGTTATAACGTATAACGTTATATAGTTTTACGTTGTGACGTATAACGTTATATAGCATTACGTTATGACGTATAACGTTATATAGTATTACGTTATAACGTATAACGTTATATAGTATTACGTTATAACGTTATATAGTATCACCATATAACGTATAACGTTATATAGTATTACGTTATATCGTATAACGTTATATAGTATTACGTTATAACGTATAACGTTATATAGTATTACGTTATAACGTATAACGTTATGTAGTATTACGTTATAACGTATAACGTTATGTAGTATTACGTTATAACGTATAACGTTATATAGTATTACGTTATAACGTTATATCGTATCACTATATAACGTATAACGTTATATAGTATTACGTTATAACGTATAACGTTATATAGTATTACGTTGTGACGTATAACGTTATATAGTATTACGTTATAACGTATAACGTTATGTAGTATTACGTTATAACGTATAACGTTATATAGTATTACGTTATAACGTTATATAGTATCACCATATAACGTATAACGTTATATAGTATTACGTTATAACGTATAACGTTATGTAGTATTACGATATAACGTATAACGTTATATAGTATTACGTTATAACGTTATATAGTATCACCATATAACGTATAACGTTATATAGTATTACGTTATAACGTATAACGTTATATAGTATTACGTTGTGACGTATAACGTTATGTAGTATTACGTTATAACGTATAACGTTATATAGTTTTACGTTGTGACGTATAACGTTATATAGCATTACGTTATGACGTATAACGTTATATAGTATAACGTTATAACGTATAACGTTATATAGTATTACGTTATAACGTTATATAGTATCACCATATAACGTATAACGTTATATAGTATTACGTTATAACGTATAACGTTATATAGTATTACGTTATAACGTATAACGTTATATAGTATTACGTTATGACGTATAACGTTATATAGTATTACCATATAACGTATAACGTTATTTACTATTACGTTATAACGTATAACGTTATATAGTATTACGTTATAGCGTATAACTTTATGTAGTATTACGTTATAACGTATATCGTTATATAGTATTACCATATAACGTATAACGCTATATAGTATTACGTTATATCGTATAACGTTATATAGTATTACGTTGTGACGTATAACGTTATATAGTATTACGTTATAACGTATAACGTTATATAGTTTTACGTTGTGACGTATAACGTTATATAGTATTACGTTATGACGTATAACGTTATATAGTATTACGTTATAACGTATAACGTTATATAGTATTACGTTATAACGTTATATAGTATCACCATATAACGTATAACGTTATTTAGTATTACGTTGTAACGTATAACGTTATATAGTATTACGTTATGACGTATAACGTTATATAGTATTACGTTATAACGTATAACATTATATAGTATTACGCTATAACGTATAACGGTATATAGTATCACCATGTAACGTTAAACGTTATATAGTATTAAGTTATAACGTATAACTTTATATAGTATTACGTTATAACGTATAACGTTATATAGTATTAAGTTATAACGTATAACGTTATATAGTATTACGTTGTGACGTATAACGTTATATAGTATTACGTTATAACGTATAACGTTATATAGTTTTACGTTGTGACGTATAACGTTATATAGCATTACGTTATGACGTATAACGTTATATAGTATTACGTTATAACGTATAACGTTATATAGTATTACGTTATAACGTTATATAGTATCACCATATAACGTATAACGTTATATAGTATTACGTTATAACGTATAACGTTATATAGTATTACGTTGTGACGTATAACGTTATATAGTATTACGTTATAACGTATAACGTTATATAGTTTTACGTTGTGACGTATAACGTTATATAGCATTACGTTATGACGTTTAACGTTATATAGTATTATGTTATAACGTATAACGTTATATAGTATTACGTTATAACGTTTAACATTATATAGTATTACCATATAACGTATAACGTTATATAGTATTACGTTATAACGTATAACATTATATAGTATTACGCTATAACGTATAACTATATATAGTATCACCATGTAACGTATAACGTTATATAGTATTACGCTATAACGTATAACTTTATATAGTATTACGCTATAACGTATAACGATATATAGTATCACCATGTAACGTATAACGTTATATAGCATTACGTTATAACGTATAACGTTATATAGTATCACCATGTAACGTATAACGTTATATAGTATTACGTTATAACGTATAACGTTATATAGTATTACGTTATGACGTATAACGTTATATAGTATTACGTTATGACGCATAACGTTATATAGTATTACGTTATAACGTATAACGTTATATAGTATTACGTTATAACGTTTAACGTTATATAGTATTACCATATAACGTATAACGTTATATAGTATTACGGTATAACGTATAACGTTATATACTATTACGTTATAACGTTATATAGTATCACCATGTAACGTATAACGTTATATAGTATTACGTTATAACGTATAACGTTATATAGTATTACGTTATAACGTATAACGTTATATAGTATTACGTTATAACGTTTAACGTTATATAGTATTACCATATAACGTATAACGTTATATAGTATTACGTTATAACGTATAACTTTATATAGTATTACGCTATAACGTATAACGATATATAGTATCACCATGTAACGTATAACGTTATATAGTATTACGTTGAAACGTATAACGTTATATAGTATCACCATGTAACGTATAACGTTATATAGTATTACGTTATAACGTATAACGTTATATAGTATTACGTTGTGACGTATAACGTTATATAGTATTACGTTATAACGTATAACGTTATATAGTATTACGTTATAACGTATAACATTATATAGTATTACGCTATAACGTATAACGATATATAGTATCACCATGTAACGTATAACGTTATATAGTATTAAGTTATAACGTATAACTTTATATAGTATTACGTTATAACGTATAACGTTATATAGTATTAAGTAATAACGTATAACGTTATATAGTATTACGTTATAATGTTATATATAATCACCATATAACGTATAACGTTATATAGTATTACGTTATAACGTATAACGTTGTATAGTATTACGTTATGATGTATAACGTTATATACTATTACCATATAACGTATAACGTTATATACTATTACGTTATAACGTATAACGTTATATAGTATCACCATGTAACGTATAACGTTATATAGTATTACGTTATAACGTATAACGTTATATAGTATTACGTTATAACGTATAACGTTATATAGTTTTACGTTGTGACGTATAACGTTATATAGCATTACGTTATGACGTATAACGTTATATAGTATTACGTTATAACGTATAACGTTATATAGTATTACGTTATAACGTTATATAGTATCACCATATAACGTATAACGTTATATAGTATTACGTTATATCGTATAACGTTATATAGTATTACGTTATAACGTATAACGTTATATAGTATTACGTTATAACGTATAACGTTATGTAGTATTACGTTATAACGTATAACGTTATGTAGTATTACGTTATAACGTATAACGTTATATAGTATTACGTTATAACGTATAACGTTATATAGTATTAAGTTATAACGTATAACGTTATATAGTATCACCATATAACGTACAACGCTATATAGTATTACGTTATAACGTATAACATTCTATAGTATTACGTTATAACGTTATATAGTATCACCATATAACGTATAACGTTATATAGTATCACCATATAACGTACAACGCTATATAGTATTACGTTATAACGTATAACATTCTATAGTATTACGTTATAACGTTATATAGTATCACCATATAACGTATAACGTTATATAGTATCACCATGTAACGTATAACGTTATATAGTATTAAGTTATAACGTATAACTTTATATAGTATTACGTTATAACGTATAACGTTATATAGTATTAAGTTATAACGTATAACGTTATATAGTATTACGTTATAACGTTATATATAATCACCATATAACGTATAACGTTATATAGTATTACGTTATAGCGTATAACGTTGTATAGTATTACGTTATGATGTATAACGTTATATACTATTACCATATAACGTATAACGTTATATACTATTACGTTATAACGTATAACGTTATATAGTATCACCATGTAACGTATAACGTTATATAGTATTACGTTATAACGTATAACGTTATATAGTATTACGTTATAACGTATAACGTTATATAGTATTACGTTATAACGTATAACGTTATATAGTATTACGTTATAACGTATAACTTCATATAGTATTACGTTATAACGTATAACGTTATATAGTATTACGTTATAACGTTATATAGTATCACCATATAACGTATAACGTTATATAGTATTACGTTATATCGTATAACGTTATATAGTATTACGTTATAACGTATAACGTTATATAGTATTACGTTATAACGTATAACGTTATATAGTATTACGTTATATCGTATAACGTTATATAGTATTACGTTATAACGTATAACGTTATATAGTATTACGTTATAACGTATAACGTTATGTAGTATTACGTTATAACGTATAACGTTATGTAGTATTACGTTATAACGTATAACGTTATATAGTATTACGTTATAACGTTATATAGTATCACCATATAACGTATAACGTTATATAGTATTACGTTATAACGTATAACGTTATATAGTTTTACGTTGTGACGTATAACGTTATATAGCATTACGTTATGACGTATAACGTTATATAGTATTACGTTATAACGTATAACGTTATATAGTATTACGTTATAACGTTATATAGTATCACCATATAACGTATAACGTTATATAGTATTACGTTATATCGTATAACGTTATATAGTATTACGTTATAACGTATAACGTTATATAGTATTACGTTATAACGTATAACGTTATGTAGTATTACGTTATAACGTATAACGTTATGTAGTATTACGTTATAACGTATAACGTTATATAGTATTACGTTATAACGTTATATCGTATCACTATATAATGTATAACGTTATATAGTATTACGTTATAACGTATAACGTTATATAGTATTACGTTATAACGTATAACGTTATATAGTATTACGTTGTGACGTATAACGTTATATAGTATTACGTTATAACGTATAACGTTATATAGTATTACGTTGTGACGTATAACGTTATATAGTATTACGTTATAACGTATAACGTTATATAGTTTTACGTTGTGACGTATAACGTTATATAGCATTACGTTATGACGTTTAACGTTATATAGTATTATGTTATAACGTATAACGATATATAGTATTACGTTATAACGTTTAACATTATATAGTATTACCATATAACGTATAACGTTATATAGTATTACGTTATAACGTATAACATTATATAGTATTACGCTATAACGTATAACGATATATAGTATCACCATGTAATGTATAACGTTATATAGTATTACGCTATAACGTATAACTTTATATAGTATTACGCTATAACGTATAACGATATATAGTATCACCATGTAACGTATAACGTTATATAGCATTACGTTATAACGTATAACGTTATATAGTATCACCATGTAACGTATAACGTTATATAGTATTACGTTATAACGTATAACGTTATATAGTATTACGTTATGACGTATAACGTTATATAGTATTACGTTATGACGCATAACGTTATATAGTATTACGTTATAACGTATAACGTTATATAGTATTACGTTATAACGTTTAACGTTATATAGTATTACCATATAACGTATAACGTTATATAGTATTACGGTATAACGTATAACGTTATATACTATTACGTTATAACGTTATATAGTATCACCATGTAACGTATAACGTTATATAGTATTACGTTATAACGTATAACGTTATATAGTATTACGTTATAACGTATAACGTTATATAGTATTACGTTATAACGTTTAACGTTATATAGTATTACCATATAACGTATAACGTTATATAGTATTACGTTATAACGTATAACTTTATATAGTATTACGCTATAACGTATAACGATATATAGTATCACCATGTAACGTATAACGTTATATAGTATTACGTTGAAACGTATAACGTTATATAGTATCACTATGTAACGTATAACGTTATATAGTATTACGTTATAACGTATAACGTTATATAGTATTACGTTATAACGTATAACATTATATAGTATTACGCTATAACGTATAACGATATATAGTATCACCATGTAACGTATAACGTTATATAGTATTAAGTTATAAGGTATAACTTTATATAGTATTACGTTATAACGTATAACGTTATATAGTATTAAGTTATAACGTATAACGTTATATAGTATTACGTTATAACGTTATATATAATCACCATATAACGTATAACGTTATATAGTATTACGTTATAACGTATAACGTTGTATAGTATTACGTTATGATGTATAACGTTATATACTATTACCATATAACGTATAACGTTATATACTATTACGTTATAACGTATAACGTTATATAGTATCACCATGTAACGTATAACGTTATATAGTATTACGTTATAACGTATAACGTTATATAGTATTACGTTATAACGTATAACGTTATATAGTTTTACGTTGTGACGTATAACGTTATATAGCATTACGTTATGACGTATAACGTTATATAGTATTACGTTATAACGTATAACGTTATATAGTATTACGTTATAACGTTATATAGTATCACCATATAACGTATAACGTTATATAGTATTACGTTATATCGTATAACGTTATATAGTATTACGTTATAACGTATAACGTTATATAGTATTACGTTATAACGTATAACGTTATGTAGTATTACGTTATAACGTATAACGTTATGTAGTATTACGTTATAACGTATAACGTTATATAGTATTACGTTATAACGTTATATCGTATCACTATATAACGTATAACGTTATATAGTATTACGTTATAACGTATAACGTTATATAGTATTACGTTATAACGTATAACGTTATATAGTATTAAGTTATAACGTATAACGTTATATAGTATTACGTTATAACGTTATATAGTATCACCATATAACGTACAACGCTATATAGTATTACGTTATAACGTATAACATTATATAGTATTACGTTATGACGTATAACGTTATAAAGTATTACCATATAACGTATAACGTTATATAGTATTACGTTATAACGTATAACGTTATATAGTATTACGTTATAACGTATAACGTTATGTAGTATTACGTTATAACGTATAACGTTATATAGTATTACGTTATAACGTTATATAGTATCACCATATAACGTATAACGTTATATAGTATCACCATGTAACGTATAACGTTATATAGTATTAAGTTATAACGTATAACTTTATATAGTATTACGTTATAACGTATAACGTTATATAGTATTAAGTTATAACGTATAACGTTATATAGTATTACGTTGTAACGTTATATATAATCACCATATAACGTATAACGTTATATAGTATTACGTTATAACGTATAACGTTGTATAGTATTACGTTATGATGTATAACGTTATATACTATTACCATATAACGTATAACGTTATATACTATTACGTTATAACGTATAACGTTATATAGTATCACCATGTAACGTATAACGTTATATAGTATTACGTTATAACGTATAACGTTATATAGTATTACGTTATAACGTATAACGTTATATAGTATTACGTTATAACGTATAACGTTATATAGTATTACGTTATAACGTATAACTTCATATAGTATTACGTTATAACGTATAACGTTATATAGTATTACGTTATAACGTTATATAGTATCACCATATAACGTATAACGTTATATAGTATTACGTTATATCGTATAACGTTATATAGTATTACGTTATAACGTATAACGTTATATAGTATTACGTTATAACGTATAACGTTATATAGTATTACGTTATATCGTATAACGTTATATAGTATTACGTTATAACGTATAACGTTATATAGTATTACGTTATAACGTATAACGTTATGTAGTATTACGTTATAACGTATAACGTTATGTAGTATTACGTTATAACGTATAACGTTATATAGTATTACGTTATAACGTATAACGTTATATAGTTTTACGTTGTAACGTATAACGTTATATAGCATTACGTTATGACGTATAACGTTATATAGTATTACGTTATAACGTATAACGTTATGTAGTATTACGTTATAACGTATAACGTTATGTAGTATTACGTTATAACGTATAACGTTATATAGTATTACGTTATAACGTTATATCGTATCACTATATAACGTATAACGTTATATAGTATTACGTTATAACGTATAACGTTATATAGTATTACGTTGTGACGTATAACGTTATATAGTATTACGTTATAACGTATAACGTTATGTAGTATTACGTTATAACGTATAACGTTATATAGTATTACGTTATAACGTTATATAGTATCACCATATAACGTATAACGTTATATAGTATTACGTTATAACGTATAACGTTATGTAGTATTACGTTATAACGTATAACGTTATATAGTATTACGTTATAACGTTATATAGTATCACCATATAACGTATAACGTTATATAGTATTACGTTATAACGTATAACGTTATATAGTATTACGTTGTGACGTATAACGTTATGTAGTATTACGTTATAACGTATAACGTTATATAGTTTTACGTTGTGACGTATAACGTTATATAGCATTACGTTATGACGTATAACGTTATATAGTATAACGTTATAACGTATAACGTTATATAGTATTACGTTATAACGTTATATAGTATCACCATATAACGTATAACGTTATATAGTATTACGTTATAACGTATAACGTTATATAGTATTACGTTATAACGTATAACGTTATATAGTATTACGTTATGACGTATAACGTTATATAGTATTACCATATAACGTATAACGTTATTTACTATTACGTTATAACGTATAACGTTATATAGTATTACGTTATAGCGTATAACTTTATGTAGTATTACGTTATAACGTATAACGTTATATAGTATTACCATATAACGTATAACGCTATATAGTATTACGTTATATCGTATAACGTTATATAGTATTACGTTGTGACGTATAACGTTATATAGTATTACGTTATAACGTATAACGTTATATAGTTTTACGTTGTGACGTATAACGTTATATAGTATTACGTTATGACGTATAACGTTATATAGTATTACGTTATAACGTATAACGTTATATAGTATTACGTTATAACGTTATATAGTATCACCATATAACGTATAACGTTATTTAGTATTACGTTGTAACGTATAACGTTATATAGTATTACGTTATGACGTATAACGTTATATAGTATTACGTTATAACGTATAACATTATATAGTATTACGCTATAACGTATAACGGTATATAGTATCACCATGTAACGTTAAACGTTATATAGTATTAAGTTATAACGTATAACTTTATATAGTATTACGTTATAACGTATAACGTTATATAGTATTAAGTTATAACGTATAACGTTATATAGTATTACGTTGTGACGTATAACGTTATATAGTATTACGTTATAACGTATAACGTTATATAGTTTTACGTTGTGACGTATAACGTTATATAGCATTACGTTATGACGTATAACGTTATATAGTATTACGTTATAACGTATAACGTTATATAGTATTACGTTATAACGTTATATAGTATCACCATATAACGTATAACGTTATATAGTATTACGTTATAACGTATAACGTTATATAGTATTACGTTGTGACGTATAACGTTATATAGTATTACGTTATAACGTATAACGTTATATAGTTTTACGTTGTGACGTATAACGTTATATAGCATTACGTTATGACGTTTAACGTTATATAGTATTATGTTATAACGTATAACGTTATATAGTATTACGTTATAACGTTTAACATTATATAGTATTACCATATAACGTATAACGTTATATAGTATTACGTTATAACGTATAACATTATATAGTATTACGCTATAACGTATAACGATATATAGTATCACCATGTAACGTATAACGTTATATAGTATTACGCTATAACGTATAACTTTATATAGTATTACGCTATAACGTATAACGATATATAGTATCACCATGTAACGTATAACGTTATATAGCATTACGTTATAACGTATAACGTTATATAGTATCACCATGTAACGTATAACGTTATATAGTATTACGTTATAACGTATAACGTTATATAGTATTACGTTATAACGTATAACGTTATATAGTATTACGTTATGACGTATAACGTTATATAGTATTACGTTATGACGCATAACGTTATATAGTATTACGTTATAACGTATAACGTTATATAGTATTACGTTATAACGTTTAACGTTATATAGTATTACCATATAACGTATAACGTTATATAGTATTACGGTATAACGTATAACGTTATATACTATTACGTTATAACGTTATATAGTATCACCATGTAACGTATAACGTTATATAGTATTACGTTATAACGTATAACGTTATATAGTATTACGTTATAACGTATAACGTTATATAGTATTACGTTATAACGTTTAACGTTATATAGTATTACCATATAACGTATAACGTTATATAGTATTACGTTATAACGTATAACTTTATATAGTATTACGCTATAACGTATAACGATATATAGTATCACCATGTAACGTATAACGTTATATAGTATTACGTTGAAACGTATAACGTTATATAGTATCACCATGTAACGTATAACGTTATATAGTATTACGTTATAACGTATAACGTTATATAGTATTACGTTATAACGTATAACGTTATATAGTATTACGTTGTGACGTATAACGTTATATAGTATTACGTTATAACGTATAACGTTATATAGTATTACGTTATAACGTATAACATTATATAGTATTACGCTATAACGTATAACGATATATAGTATCACCATGTAACGTATAACGTTATATAGTATTAAGTTATAACGTATAACTTTATATAGTATTACGTTATAACGTATAACGTTATATAGTATTACGTTATGACGTATAACGTTATATAGTATTACGTTATGACGCATAACGTTATATAGTATTACGTTATAACGTATAACGTTATATAGTATTACGTTATAACGTTTAACGTTATATAGTATTACCATATAACGTATAACGTTATATAGTATTACGGTATAACGTATAACGTTATTTACTATTACGTTATAACGTTATATAGTATCACCATGTAACGTATAACGTTATATAGTATTACGTTATAACGTATAACGTTATATAGTATTACGTTATAACGTATAACGTTATATAGTATTACGTTATAACGTTTAACGTTATATATAATCACCATATAACGTATAACGTTATATAGTATTACGTTATAACGTATAACGTTGTATAGTATTACGTTATAACGTATAACGTTATATAGTATTACGTTATAACGTATAACGTTATATAGTTTTACGTTGTGACGTATAACGTTATATAGCATTACGTTATGACGTATAACGTTATATAGTATTACGTTATAACGTATAACGTTATACAGTATTACGTTATAACGTTATATAGTATCACCATATAACGTATAACGTTATATAGTATTACGTTATATCGTATAACGTTATATAGTATTACGTTATAACGTATAACGTTATATAGTATTACGTTATAACGTATAACGTTATGTAGTATTACGTTATAACGTATAACGTTATGTAGTATTACGTTATAACGTATAACGTTATATAGTATTACGTTATAACGTATAACGTTATATAGTATTAAGTTATAACGTATAACGTTATATAGTATTACGTTATAACGTTATATAGTATCACCATATAACGTACAACGCTATATAGTATTACGTTATAACGTATAACATTATATAGTATTACGTTATGACGTATAACGTTATAAAGTATTACCATATAACGTATAACGTTATATAGTATTACGTTATAACGTATAACGTTATATAGTATTACGTTATAACGTATAACGTTATGTAGTATTACGTTATAACGTATAACGTTATGTAGTATTACGTTATAACGTATAACGTTATATAGTATTACGTTATAACTTTATATAGTATCACCATATAACGTATAACGTTATATAGTATTACGTTATAACGTATAACGTTATATAGTATTACGTTGTGACGTATAACGTTATATAGTATTACGTTATAACGTATAACGTTATGTAGTATTACGTTATAACGTATAACGTTATATAGTATTACGTTATAACGTTATATAGTATCACCATATAACGTATAACGTTATATAGTATTACGTTATAACGTATAACGTTATGTAGTATTACGTTATAACGTATAACGTTATATAGTATTACGTTATAACGTTATATAGTATCACCATATAACGTATAACGTCATATAGTATTACGTTATAACGGATAACGTTATATATTATTACGTTGTGACGTATAACGTTATATAGTATTACGTTATAACGTTATATAGTATCACCATATAACGTATAACGTTATATAGTATTACGTTATAACGTATAACGTTATATAGTATTACGTTATAACGTATAACGTTATATAGTATTACGTTATGACGTATAACGTTATATAGTATTACCATATAACGTATAACGTTATTTACTATTACGTTATAACGTATAACGTTATATAGTATCACCATGTAACGTATAACGTTATATAGTATTACGTTATAACGTATAACGTTATACAGTATTACGTTATAACGTATAACGTTATATAGTATTACGTTATAACGTATAACGTTATATAGTATTACGTTATTACGTTATATAGTATCACCATATAACGTATAACGTTATATAGTATTACGTTATATCGTATAACGTTATATAGTATTACGTTATAACGTATAACGTTATACAGTATTACGTTATAACGTATAACGTTATATAGTATTACGTTATAACGTATAACTTTATGTAGTATTACGTTATAACGTATAACGTTATATAGTATTACCATATAACGTATAACGCTATATAGTATTACGTTATAACGTATAACGTTATATAGTATTACGTTGTGACGTATAACGTTATATAGTATTACGTTATAACGTATAACGTTATATAGTTTTACGTTGTGACGTATAACGTTATATAGTATTACGTTATGACGTATAACGTTATATAGTATTACGTTATAACGTATAACGTTATATAGTATTACGTTATAACGTTATATATTATCACCATATAACGTATAACGTTATTTAGTATTACGTTATAACGTATAACGTTATATAGTATTACGCTATGACGTATAACGTTATATAGTATTACGTTATAACGTATAACATTATATAGTATTACGCTATAACGTATAACGGTATATAGTATCACCATGTAACGTTAAACGTTATATAGTATTAAGTTATAACGTATAACTTTATATAGTATTACGTTATAACGTATAACGTTATATAGTATTAAGTTATAACGTATAACGTTATATAGTATTACGTTATAACGTTATATAGTATCACCATATAACGTATAACGTTATATAGTATTACGTTATAACGTTATATAGTATCACCATATAACGTATAACGTTATATAGTATCACCATGTAACGTATAACGTTATATAGTATTACGTTATAACGTATAACGTTATATAGCATTACGTTATAACGTTATATAGTATCACCATATAACGTATAACGTTATATAGTATTACGTTATAACGTATAACGTTATATAGTATTACGTTATAACGTATAACGTTATATAGCATTACGTTATAACGTTATATAGTATCACCATATAACGTATAACGTTATATAGTATCACCATGTAACGTATAACGTTATATAGTATTACGTTATAACGTATAACGTTATATAGTATTACGTTATAACGTATAACGTTATATAGTATTACGTTATATCGTATAACGTTATATAGTATTACGTTATAACGTATAACTTTATATAGTATTACGTTATAACGTATAACGTTATATAGTATTACGTTATAACGTATAACGTTATATAGTATTACGTTATAACGTATAACGTTATATAGTATTACCATATAACGTATAACGTTATATAGTATAACGTTATATAGTATTACGTTATAACGTATAACGTTATATAGCATTACGTTATAACGTTATATAGTATCACCATATAACGTATAACGTTATATAGTATTACGTTATAACGTATAACGTTATATAGTATTACGTTATAACGTATAACGTTATATAGCATTACGTTATAACGTTATATAGTATCACCATATAACGTATAACGTTATATAGTATTACGTTATAACGTATAACGATATATAGTATTACGTTATAACGTATAACGTTATATAGTATCACCATGTAACGTATAACGTTATATAGTATTACGTTATAACGTTATATATAATCACCATATAACGTATAACGTTATATAGTATTACGTTATAACGTATAACGTTGTATAGTATTACGTTATGATGTATAACGTTATATACTATTACCATATAACGTATAACGTTATATACTATTACGTTATAACGTATAACGTTATATAGTATCACCATGTAACGTATAACGTTATATAGTATTACGTTATAACGTATAACGTTATATAGTATTACGTTATAACGTATAACGTTATATAGTATTACGTTATAACGTATAACGTTATATAGTATTACGTTATAACGTATAACGTTATATAGTATTACGTTATAACGTATAACGTTATATAGTATTACGTTATAACGTATAACTTTATATAGTATTACGTTATGACGTATAACGTTATATAGTATTACGTTATAACGTTATATATAATCACCATATAACGTATAACGTTATATAGTATTACGCTATAACGTATAACGTTATATAGTATTAAGTTATAACGTATAACGTTATATAGTATTACGTTATAACGTTATATAGTATCACCATATAACGTATAACGTTATACAGTATTACGTTATAACGTTATATATAATCACCATATAACGTATAACGTTATATAGTATTACGTTATAACGTATAACGTTGTATAGTATTACGTTATAACGTATAACGTTATATAGTATTACGTTATAACGTATAACGTTATATAGTTTTACGTTGTGACGTATAACGTTATATAGCATTACGTTATGACGTATAACGTTATATAGTATTACGTTATAACGTATAACGTTATACAGTATTACGTTATAACGTTATATAGTATCACCATATAACGTATAACGTTATATAGTATTACGTTATATCGTATAACGTTATATAGTATTACGTTATAACGTATAACGTTATATAGTATTACGTTATAACGTATAACGTTATGTAGTATTACGTTATAACGTATAACGTTATGTAGTATTACGTTATAACGTATAACGTTATATAGTATTACGTTATAACGTATAACGTTATATAGTATTAAGTTATAACGTATAACGTTATATAGTATTACGTTATAACGTTATATAGTATCACCATATAACGTACAACGCTATATAGTATTACGTTATAACGTATAACATTATATAGTATTACGTTATGACGTATAACGTTATAAAGTATTACCATATAACGTATAACGTTATATAGTATTACGTTATAACGTATAACGTTATATAGTATTACGTTATAACGTATAACGTTATGTAGTATTACGTTATAACGTATAACGTTATGTAGTATTACGTTATAACGTATAACGTTATATAGTATTACGTTATAACTTTATATAGTATCACCATATAACGTATAACGTTATATAGTATTACGTTATAACGTATAACGTTATATAGTATTACGTTGTGACGTATAACGTTATATAGTATTACGTTATAACGTATAACGTTATGTAGTATTACGTTATAACGTATAACGTTATATAGTATTACGTTATAACGTTATATAGTATCACCATATAACGTATAACGTTATATAGTATTACGTTATAACGTATAACGTTATGTAGTATTACGTTATAACGTATAACGTTATATAGTATTACGTTATAACGTTATATAGTATCACCATATAACGTATAACGTCATATAGTATTACGTTATAACGGATAACGTTATATATTATTACGTTGTGACGTATAACGTTATATAGTATTACGTTATAACGTATAACGTTATATAGTTTTACGTTGTGACGTATAACGTTATATAGCATTACGTTATGACGTATAACGTTATATAGTATTACGTTATAACGTTATATAGTATCACCATATAACGTATAACGTTATATAGTATTACGTTATAACGTATAACGTTATATAGTATTACGTTATAACGTATAACGTTATATAGTATTACGTTATGACGTATAACGTTATATAGTATTACCATATAACGTATAACGTTATTTACTATTACGTTATAACGTATAACGTTATATAGTATCACCATGTAACGTATAACGTTATATAGTATTACGTTATAACGTATAACGTTATACAGTATTACGTTATAACGTATAACGTTATATAGTATTACGTTATAACGTATAACGTTATATAGTATTACGTTATTACGTTATATAGTATCACCATATAACGTATAACGTTATATAGTATTACGTTATATCGTATAACGTTATATAGTATTACGTTATAACGTATAACGTTATACAGTATTACGTTATAACGTATAACGTTATATAGTATTACGTTATAACGTATAACTTTATGTAGTATTACGTTATAACGTATAACGTTATATAGTATTACCATATAACGTATAACGCTATATAGTATTACGTTATAACGTATAACGTTATATAGTATTACGTTGTGACGTATAACGTTATATAGTATTACGTTATAACGTATAACGTTATATAGTTTTACGTTGTGACGTATAACGTTATATAGTATTACGTTATGACGTATAACGTTATATAGTATTACGTTATAACGTATAACGTTATATAGTATTACGTTATAACGTTATATATTATCACCATATAACGTATAACGTTATTTAGTATTACGTTATAACGTATAACGTTATATAGTATTACGCTATGACGTATAACGTTATATAGTATTACGTTATAACGTATAACATTATATAGTATTACGCTATAACGTATAACGGTATATAGTATCACCATGTAACGTTAAACGTTATATAGTATTAAGTTATAACGTATAACTTTATATAGTATTACGTTATAACGTATAACGTTATATAGTATTAAGTTATAACGTATAACGTTATATAGTATTACGTTATAACGTTATATAGTATCACCATATAACGTATAACGTTATATAGTATTACGTTATAACGTTATATAGTATCACCATATAACGTATAACGTTATATAGTATCACCATGTAACGTATAACGTTATATAGTATTACGTTATAACGTATAACGTTATATAGCATTACGTTATAACGTTATATAGTATCACCATATAACGTATAACGTTATATAGTATTACGTTATAACGTATAACGTTATATAGTATTACGTTATAACGTATAACGTTATATAGCATTACGTTATAACGTTATATAGTATCACCATATAACGTATAACGTTATATAGTATCACCATGTAACGTATAACGTTATATAGTATTACGTTATAACGTATAACGTTATATAGTATTACGTTATAACGTATAACGTTATATAGTATTACGTTATATCGTATAACGTTATATAGTATTACGTTATAACGTATAACTTTATATAGTATTACGTTATAACGTATAACGTTATATAGTATTACGTTATAACGTATAACGTTATATAGTATTACGTTATAACGTATAACGTTATATAGTATTACCATATAACGTATAACGTTATATAGTATAACGTTATATAGTATTACGTTATAACGTATAACGTTATATAGCATTACGTTATAACGTTATATAGTATCACCATATAACGTATAACGTTATATAGTATTACGTTATAACGTATAACGTTATATAGTATTACGTTATAACGTATAACGTTATATAGCATTACGTTATAACGTTATATAGTATCACCATATAACGTATAACGTTATATAGTATTACGTTATAACGTATAACGATATATAGTATTACGTTATAACGTATAACGTTATATAGTATCACCATGTAACGTATAACGTTATATAGTATTACGTTATAACGTTATATATAATCACCATATAACGTATAACGTTATATAGTATTACGTTATAACGTATAACGTTGTATAGTATTACGTTATGATGTATAACGTTATATACTATTACCATATAACGTATAACGTTATATACTATTACGTTATAACGTATAACGTTATATAGTATCACCATGTAACGTATAACGTTATATAGTATTACGTTATAACGTATAACGTTATATAGTATTACGTTATAACGTATAACGTTATATAGTATTACGTTATAACGTATAACGTTATATAGTATTACGTTATAACGTATAACGTTATATAGTATTACGTTATAACGTATAACGTTATATAGTATTACGTTATAACGTATAACTTTATATAGTATTACGTTATGACGTATAACGTTATATAGTATTACGTTATAACGTTATATATAATCACCATATAACGTATAACGTTATATAGTATTACGCTATAACGTATAACGTTATATAGTATTAAGTTATAACGTATAACGTTATATAGTATTACGTTATAACGTTATATAGTATCACCATATAACGTATAACGTTATACAGTATTACGTTATAACGTTATATATAATCACCATATAACGTATAACGTTATATAGTATTACGTTATAACGTATAACGTTATATAGTATTAAGTTATAACGTATAACGTTATATAGTATTACGTTATAACGTTATATAGTATCACCATATAACGTATAACGTTATATAGTATCACCATGTAACGTATAACGTTATATAGTATTACGTTATAACGTATAACGTTATATAGCATTACGTTATAACGTTATATAGTATCACCATATAACGTATAACGTTATATAGTATTACGTTATAACGTATAACGTTATATAGTATTACGTTATAACGTATAACGTTATATAGCGATTACGTTATAACGTTATATAGTATCACCATATAACGTATAACGTTATATAGTATCACCATGTAACGTATAACGTTATATAGTATTACGTTATAACGTATAACGTAAGATAGTATTACGTTATAACGTATTTCGTTATATAGTCTTTACGTTGTAGTTAACGTTTAACGTTATATAGCATTACGTTATAACGCTATATAGTATCACCATATAACGTATAACGTTAGATAGTATTACGTTATAACGTTATATAGTATCACATATAACGTATAACGTTATATAGTATCACCATGTAACGTATAACGTTATATAGTATTACGTTATAACGTATAAACGTTTATATAGCATTACGTTAATAACGTTATATAGTATCACCATATAACGTATAACGTTATATAGTATTACGTTATAACGTATAACGTTATATAGTATTACGTTATAACGTATAACGTTATATAGCATTACGTTATAACGCTATATAGTATCACCATATATAACGTATAACGTTATATAGTATCACCATGTAACGTATAACGTTATATAGTATTACGTTATAACGTATAACGTTATATAGTATTACGTTATAACGTATAACGTTATATAGTATTACGTTATATCGTATAACGTTATATAGTATTACGTTATAACGTATAACGTTATATAGTATTACGTTATAACGTATAACTTTATATAGTATTACGTTATAACGTATAACGTTATATAGTATTACGTTATAACGTATAACGTTATATAGTATTACGTTATAACGTATAACGTTATATAGTATTACCATATAACGTATAACGTTATATAGTATAACGTTATATAGTATTACGTTATAACGTATAACGTTATATAGCATTACGTTATAACGTTATATAGTATCACCATATAACGTATAACGTTATATAGTATTACGTTATAACGTATAACGTTATATAGTATTACGTTGTGACGTATAACGTTATATAGTATTACGTTATAACGTATAACGTTATATAGTATTACTTAACGTTATATAGTATTACTTTATAACGTTATATAGTATCACCATATAACGTATAACGATATATAGTATTACGTTATAACGTATAACGTTATATAGTATCACCATGTAACGTATAACGTTATATAGTATTACGTTATAACGTATAACGTAATATAGTATTACGTTATGACGTATAACGTTATATAGTATTACGTTATGACGCATAACGTTATATAGTATTACGTTATAACGTATAACGTTATATAGTATTACGTTATAACGTTTAACATTATATAGTATTACCATATAACGTATAACGTTATATAGTATTACCTTATAACGTATAACATTATGTAGTATTACGCTATAACGTATAACGATATATAGTATCACCATGTAACGTATAACGTTATATAGTATTACGTTATAACGTATAACTTTATATAGTATTACGCTATAACGTATAACGTTATATAGTATCACCATGTAACGTATAACGTTATATAGTATTACGTTATAACGTATAACGTTATATAGTATCACCATGTAACGTATAACGTTATATAGTATTACGTTATAACGTATAACGTTATATAGTATTACGTTATAACGTATAACGTTATATAGTATTACGTTGTGACGTATAACGTTATATAGTATTACGTTATAACGTATAACGTTATATAGTATTACGTTATAACGTATAACATTATATAGTATTACGCTATAACGTATAACGATATATAGTATCACCATGTAACGTATAACGTTATATAGTATTAAGTTATAACGTATAACTTTATATAGTATTACGTTATAACGTATAACGTTATATAGTATTAAGTTATAACGTATAACGTTATATAGTATTACGTTATAACGTTATATATAATCACCATATAACGTATAACGTTATATAGTATTACGTTATAACGTATAACGTTGTATAGTATTACGTTATGATGTATAACGTTATATACTATTACCATATAACGTATAACGTTATATACTATTACGTTATAACGTATAACGTTATATAGTATCACCATGTAACGTATAACGTTATATAGTATTACGTTATAACGTATTACGTTATATAGTATTACGTTATAACGTATAACGTTATATAGTATTACGTTATAACGTATAACGTTATATAGTATTACGTTAT
This sequence comes from Bombus flavifrons, assembly GCF_040668555.2. Taxonomy (NCBI): domain Eukaryota; kingdom Metazoa; phylum Arthropoda; class Insecta; order Hymenoptera; family Apidae; genus Bombus; species Bombus flavifrons. The sequence goes on along the minus strand of NW_027184826.1, from coordinate 107,504 downwards.
AACGTTTAACATTATATAGTATTACCATATAACGTATAACGTTATATAGTATTACGTTATAACGTATAACATTATATAGTATTACGCTATAACGTATAACGATATATAGTATCACCATGTAACGTATAACGTTATATAGTATTACGTTATAACGTATAACGTAATATAGTATTACGTTATGACGTATAACGTTATATAGTATTACGTTATGACGCATAACGTTATATAGTATTACGTTATAACGTATAACGTTATATAGTATTACGTTATAACGTTTAACATTATATAGTATTACCATATAACGTATAACGTTATATAGTATTACGTTATAACGTATAACATTATATAGTATTACGCTATAACGTATAACGATATATAGTATCACCATGTAACGTATAACGTTATATAGTATTACGTTATAACGTATAACTTTATATAGTATTACGCTATAACGTATAACGATATATAGTATCACCATGTAACGTATAACGTTATATAGTATTACGTTATAACGTATAACGTTATATAGTATCACCATGTAACGTATAACGTTATATAGTATTACGTTATAACGTATAACGTTATATAGTATCACCATGTAACGTATAACGTTATATAGTATTTCGTTATAACGTATAACTTTATGTAGTATTACGTTATAACGTATAACGTTATATAGTATTACCATATAACGTATAACGTTATATAGTATTACGTTATAACGTATAACGTTATATAGTATTACGTTGTGACGTATAACGTTATATAGTATTACGTTATAACGTATAACGTAATATAGTATTACGTTATGACGTATAACGTTATATAGTATTACGTTATGACGCATAACGTTATATAGTATTACGTTATAACGTATAACGTTATATAGTATTACGTTATAACGTTTAACATTATATAGTATTACCATATAACGTATAACGTTATATAGTATTACGTTATAACGTATAACATTATATAGTATTACGCTATAACGTATAACGATATATAGTATCACCATGTAACGTATAACGTTATATAGTCTTACGTTATAACGTATAACTTTATATAGTATTACGCTATAACGTATAACGATATATAGTATCACCATGTAACGTATAACGTTATATAGTATTACGTTATAACGTATAACGTTATATAGTATTACGTTATAACGTATAACGTTATATAGTATTACGTTATAACGTATAACGTTATATAGTATTACGTTGTGACGTATAACGTTATATAGTATTACGTTATAACGTATAACTTTAAATAGTATTACGTTATAACGTATAACGTTATATAGTATTACGTTATAACGTATAACGTTATATAGTATTACGTTATAACGTTTAACATTATATAGTATTACCATATAACGTATAACGTTATATAGTATTACGTTATAACGTATAACGTTATATAGTATCACCATATAACGTATAACGTTATATAGTATTACGTTATAACGTATAACGTTATATAGTATCACCATATAACGTAAAACGTTATATAGTATTACGTTATAACGTATAACGTTATATAGTATTAAGTTATAACGTATAACGTTATATAGTATTACGTTATAACGTTATATAGTATCACCATATAACGTATAACGTTATATAGTATTACGTTATAACGTTATATATAATCACCATATAACGTATAACGTTATATAGTATTACGTTATAACGTATAACGTTATATAGTATTAAGTTATAACGTATAACGTTATATAGTATTACGTTATAACGTTATATAGTATCACCATATAACGTATAACGTTATATAGTATTACGTTATAACGTTATATAGTATCACCATATAACGTATAACGTTATATAGTATCACCATGTAACGTATAACGTTATATAGTATTACGTTATAACGTATAACGTTATATAGCATTACGTTATAACGTTATATAGTATCACCATATAACGTATAACGTTATATAGTATTACGTTATAACGTATAACGTCATATAGTATTACGTTATAACGTATAACGTTATATAGCATTACGTTATAACGTTATATAGTATCACCATTTAACGTATAACGTTATATAGTATCACCATGTAACGTATAACGTTATATAGTATTACGTTATAACGTATAACGTTATATAGTATTACGTTATAACGTATAACGTTATATAGTATTACGTTATATCGTATAACGTTATATAGTATTACGTTATAACGTATAACGTTATATAGTATTACGTTATAACGTATAACTTTATATAGTATTACGTTATAACGTATAACGTTATATAGTATTACGTTATAACGTATAACGTTATATAGTATTACGTTATAACGTATAACGTTATATAGTATTACCATATAACGTATAACGTTATATAGTATAACGTTATATAGTATTACGTTATAACGTATAACGTTATATAGCATTACGTTATAACGTTATATAGTATCACCATATAACGTATAACGTTATATAGTATTACGTTGTGACGTATAACGTTATATAGTATTACGTTATAAGGTATAACTTTAAATAGTATTACGTTATAACGTATAACGTTATATAGTATTACGTTATAACGTATAACGTTATATAGTATTACGTTATAACGTTTAACATTATATAGTATTACCATATAACGTATAACGTTATATAGTATTACGTTATAACGTATAACGTTATATAGTATCACCATATAACGTATAACGTTATATAGTATTACGTTATAACGTATAACGTTATATAGTATCACCATATAACGTAAAACGTTATATAGTATTACGTTATAACGTATAACGTTATATAGTATTAAGTTATAACGTATAACGTTATATAGTATTACGTTATAACGTTATATAGTATCACCATATAACGTATAACGTTATATAGTATTACGTTATAACGTTAAATATAATCACCATATAACGTATAACGTTATATAGTATTACGTTATAACGTATAACGTTATATAGTATTAAGTTATAACGTATAACGTTATATAGTATTACGTTATAACGTTATATAGTATCACCATATAACGTATAACGTTATATAGTATTACGTTATAACGTTATATAGTATCACCATATAACGTATAACGTTATATAGTATCACCATGTAACGTATAACGTTATATAGTATTACGTTATAACGTATAACGTTATATAGCATTACGTTATAACGTTATATAGTATCACCATATAACGTATAACGTTATATAGTATTACGTTATAACGTATAACGTCATATAGTATTACGTTATAACGTATAACGTTATATAGCATTACGTTATAACGTTATATAGTATCACCATTTAACGTATAACGTTATATAGTATCACCATGTAACGTATAACGTTATATAGTATTACGTTATAACGTATAACGTTATATAGTATTACGTTATAACGTATAACGTTATATAGTATTACGTTATATCGTATAACGTTATATAGTATTACGTTATAACGTATAACGTTATATAGTATTACGTTATAACGTATAACTTTATATAGTATTACGTTATAACGTATAACGTTATATAGTATTACGTTATAACGTATAACGTTATATAGTATTACGTTATAACGTATAACGTTATATAGTATTACCATATAACGTATAACGTTATATAGTATAACGTTATATAGTATTACGTTATAACGTATAACGTTATATAGCATTACGTTATAACGTTATATAGTATCACCATATAACGTATAACGTTATATAGTATTACGTTATAACGTATAACGTTATATAGTATTACGTTATAACGTATAACGTTATATAGCATTACGTTATAACGTTATATAGTATCACCATATAACGTATAACGTTATATAGTATTACGTTATAACGTATAACGTTATATAGTATTACGTTATAACGTATAACGTTATATAGTATTACGTTATAACGTATAACTTTATGTAGTATTACGTTATAACGTATAACGTTATATAGTATTACCATATAACGTATAACGTTATATAGTATTACGTTATAACGTATATCGTTATATAGTATTACGTTGTGACGTATAACGTTATATAGTATTACGTTATAACGTATAACGTTATATAGTATTACGTTATAACGTATAACGTTATATAGTATTACGTTATATCGTATAACTTTTTATAGTATTACGTTATAACGTATAACGTTATATAGTATTACGTTATAACGTTATATAGTATCACCATATAACGTATAACGATATATAGTATTACGTTATAACGTATAACGTTATATAGTATCACCATGTAACGTATAACGTTATATAGTATTACGTTATAACGTATAACGTAATATAGTATTACGTTATGACGTATAACGTTATATAGTATTACGTTATGACGCATAACGTTATATAGTATTACGTTATAACGTATAACGTTATATAGTATTACGTTATAACGTTATATGGTATCACCATATAACGTATAACGTTATATAGTATTACGTTATAACGTATAACGTTATATAGTATTACGTTATAACGTATAACGTTATATAGTATTACGTTATAACGTATAACTTTATGTAGTATTACGTTGTGACGTATAACGTTATATAGTATTACGTTATAACGTATAACGTTATATAGTATTACGTTATAACGTATAACATTATATAGCATTACGTTATAACGTTATATAGTATCACCATATAACGTATAACGTTATATAGTATTACGTTATAACGTATAACGTAATATAGTATTACGTTATAACGTATAACGTTATATAGTATTACGTTATAACGTATAACGTTATATAGCATTACGTTATAACGTTATATAGTATCACCATGTAACGTATAACGTTATATAGTATCACCATGTAACGTATAACGTTATATAGTATTACGTTATAACGTATAACGTTATATAGCATTACGTTATAACGTTATATAGTATCACCATATAACGTATAACGTTATATAGTATTACGTTATAACGTATAACGTCATATAGTATTACGTTATAACGTATAACGTTATATAGCATTACGTTATAACGTTATATAGTATCACCATGTAACGTATAACGTTATATAGTATTACGTTATAACGTATAACGTTATATAGTATTACGTTATAACGTATAACGTTATATAGTATTACGTTATATCGTATAACGTTATATAGTATTACGTTATAACGTATAACGTTATATAGTATTACGTTATAACGTATAACTTTATATAGTATTACGTTATAACGTATAACGTTATATAGTATTACGTTATAACGTATAACGTTATATAGTATTACGTTATAACGTATAACGTTATATAGTATTACCATATAACGTATAACGTTATATAGTATAACGTTATATAGTATTACGTTATAACGTATAACGTTATATAGCATTACGTTATAACGTTATATAGTATCACCATATAACGTATAACGTTATATAGTATTACGTTATAACGTATAACGTTATATAGTATTACGTTATAACGTTTAACATTATATAGTATTACCATATAACGTATAACGTTATATAGTATTACGTTATAACGTATAACATTATATAGTATTACGCTATAACGTATAACGATATATAGTATCACCATGTAACGTATAACGTTATATAGTATTACGTTATAACGTATAACTTTATATAGTATTACGCTATAACGTATAACGATATATAGTATCACCATGTAACGTATAACGTTATATAGTATTACGTTATAACGTATAACGTTATATAGTATCACCATGTAACGTATAACGTTATATAGTATTACGTTATAACGTATAACGTTATATAGTATTACGTTATAACGTATAACGTTATATAGTATTTCGTTATAACGTATAACTTTATGTAGTATTACGTTATAACGTATAACGTTATATAGTATTACCATATAACGTATAACGTTATATAGTATTACGTTATAACGTATAACGTTATATAGTATTACGTTGTGACGTATAACGTTATATAGTATTACGTTATAACGTATAACGTTATATAGTATTACGTTATAACGTATAACGTTATATAGTATTACGTTATATCGTATAACTTTTTATAGTATTACGTTATAACGTATAACGTTATATAGTATTACGTTATAACGTTATATAGTATCACCATATAACGTATAACGATATATAGTATTACGTTATAACGTATAACGTTATATAGTATCACCATGTAACGTATAACGTTATATAGTATTACGTTATAACGTATAACGTAATATAGTATTACGTTATGACGTATAACGTTATATAGTATTACGTTATGACGCATAACGTTATATAGTATTACGTTATAACGTATAACGTTATATAGTATTACGTTATAACGTTTAACATTATATAGTATTACCATATAACGTATAACGTTATATAGTATTACGTTATAACGTATAACATTATATAGTATTACGCTATAACGTATAACGATATATAGTATCACCATGTAACGTATAACGTTATATAGTATTACGTTATAACGTATATCTTTATATAGTATTACGCTATAACGTATAACGATATATAGTATCACCATGTAACGTATAACGTTATATAGTATTACGTTATAACGTATAACGTTATATAGTATTACGTTATAACGTATAACGTTATATAGTATTACGTTATAACGTATAACGTTATATAGTATTACGTTGTGACGTATAACGTTATATAGTATTACGTTATAACGTATAACTTTAAATAGTATTACGTTATAACGTATAACGTTATATAGTATTACGTTATAACGTATAACGTTATATAGTATTACGTTATAACGTTTAACATTATATAGTATTACCATATAACGTATAACGTTATATAGTATTACGTTATAACGTATAACGTTATATAGTATCACCATATAACGTATAACGTTATATAGTATTACGTTATAACGTATAACGTTATATAGTATCACCATATAACGTATAACGTTATATAGTATTACGTTATAACGTATAACGTTATATAGTATTAAGTTATAACGTATAACGTTATATAGTATTACGTTATAACGTTATATAGTATCACCATATAACGTATAACGTTATATAGTATTACGTTATAACGTTATATATAATCACCATATAACGTATAACGTTATATAGTATTACGTTATAACGTATAACGTTATATAGTATTAAGTTATAACGTATAACGTTATATAGTATTACGTTATAACGTTATATAGTATCACCATATAACGTATAACGTTATATAGTATTACGTTATAACGTTATATAGTATCACCATATAACGTATAACGTTATATAGTATCACCATGTAACGTATAACGTTATATAGTATTACGTTATAACGTATAACGTTATATAGCATTACGTTATAACGTTATATAGTATCACCATATAACGTATAACGTTATATAGTATTACGTTATAACGTATAACGTCATATAGTATTACGTTATAACGTATAACGTTATATAGCATTACGTTATAACGTTATATAGTATCACCATTTAACGTATAACGTTATATAGTATCACCATGTAACGTATAACGTTATATAGTATTACGTTATAACGTATAACGTTATATAGTATTACGTTATAACGTATAACGTTATATAGTATTACGTTATATCGTATAACGTTATATAGTATTACGTTATAACGTATAACGTTATATAGTATTACGTTATAACGTATAACTTTATATAGTATTACGTTATAACGTATAACGTTATATAGTATTACGTTATAACGTATAACGTTATATAGTATTACGTTATAACGTATAACGTTATATAGTATTACCATATAACGTATAACGTTATATAGTATAACGTTATATAGTATTACGTTATAACGTATAACGTTATATAGCATTACGTTATAACGTTATATAGTATCACCATATAACGTATAACGTTATATAGTATTACGTTATAACGTATAACGTTATATAGTATTACGTTATAACGTATAACGTTATATAGCATTACGTTATAACGTTATATAGTATCACCATATAACGTATAACGTTATATAGTATTACGTTATAACGTATAACGTTATATAGTATTACGTTATAACGTATAACTTTATGTAGTATTACGTTATAACGTATAACGTTATATAGTATTACCATATAACGTATAACGTTATATAGTATTACGTTATAACGTATATCGTTATATAGTATTACGTTGTGACGTATAACGTTATATAGTATTACGTTATAACGTATAACGTTATATAGTATTACGTTATAACGTATAACGTTATATAGTATTACGTTATATCGTATAACTTTTTATAGTATTACGTTATAACGTATAACGTTATATAGTATTACGTTATAACGTTATATAGTATCACCATATAACGTATAACGATATATAGTATTACGTTATAACGTATAACGTTATATAGTATCACCATGTAACGTATAACGTTATATAGTATTACGTTATAACGTATAACGTAATATAGTATTACGTTATGACGTATAACGTTATATAGTATTACGTTATGACGCATAACGTTATATAGTATTACGTTATAACGTATAACGTTATATAGTATTACGTTATAACGTTATATGGTATCACCATATAACGTATAACGTTATATAGTATTACGTTATAACGTATAACGTTATATAGTATTACGTTATAACGTATAACGTTATATAGTATTACGTTATAACGTATAACTTTATGTAGTATTACGTTGTGACGTATAACGTTATATAGTATTACGTTATAACGTATAACGTTATATAGTATTACGTTATAACGTATAACATTATATAGCATTACGTTATAACGTTATATAGTATCACCATATAACGTATAACGTTATATAGTATTACGTTATAACGTATAACGTAATATAGTATTACGTTATAACGTATAACGTTATATAGTATTACGTTATAACGTATAACGTTATATAGCATTACGTTATAACGTTATATAGTATCACCATGTAACGTATAACGTTATATAGTATTACGTTATAACGTATAACGTTATATAGCATTACGTTATAACGTTATATAGTATCACCATATAACGTATAACGTTATATAGTATTACGTTATAACGTATAACGTCATATAGTATTACGTTATAACGTATAACGTTATATAGCATTACGTTATAACGTTATATAGTATCACCATGTAACGTATAACGTTATATAGTATTACGTTATAACGTATAACGTTATATAGTATTACGTTATAACGTATAACGTTATATAGTATTACGTTATATCGTATAACGTTATATAGTATTACGTTATAACGTATAACGTTATATAGTATTACGTTATAACGTATAACTTTATATAGTATTACGTTATAACGTATAACGTTATATAGTATTACGTTATAACGTATAACGTTATATAGTATTACGTTATAACGTATAACGTTATATAGTATTACCATATAACGTATAACGTTATATAGTATAACGTTATATAGTATTACGTTATAACGTATAACGTTATATAGCATTACGTTATAACGTTATATAGTATCACCATATAACGTATAACGTTATATAGTATTACGTTATAACGTATAACGTTATATAGTATTACGTTATAACGTTTAACATTATATAGTATTACCATATAACGTATAACGTTATATAGTATTACGTTATAACGTATAACATTATATAGTATTACGCTATAACGTATAACGATATATAGTATCACCATGTAACCTATAACGTTATATAGTATTACGTTATAACGTATAACTTTATATAGTATTACGCTATAACGTATAACGATATATAGTATCACCATGTAACGTATAACGTTATATAGTATTACGTTATAACGTATAACGTTATATAGTATCACCATGTAACGTATAACGTTATATAGTATTACGTTATAACGTATAACGTTATATAGTATTACGTTATAACGTATAACGTTATATAGTATTTCGTTATAACGTATAACTTTATGTAGTATTACGTTATAACGTATAACGTTATATAGTATTACCATATAACGTATAACGTTATATAGTATTACGTTATAACGTATAACGTTATATAGTATTACGTTGTGACGTATAACGTTATATAGTATTACGTTATAACGTATAACGTTATATAGTATTACGTTATAACGTATAACGTTATATAGTATTACGTTATATCGTATAACTTTTTATAGTATTACGTTATAACGTATAACGTTATATAGTATTACGTTATAACGTTATATAGTATCACCATATAACGTATAACGATATATAGTATTACGTTATAACGTATAACGTTATATAGTATCACCATGTAACGTATAACGTTATATAGTATTACGTTATAACGTATAACGTAATATAGTATTACGTTATGACGTATAACGTTATATAGTATTACGTTATGACGCATAACGTTATATAGTATTACGTTATAACGTATAACGTTATATAGTATTACGTTATAACGTTTAACATTATATAGTATTACCATATAACGTATAACGTTATATAGTATTACGTTATAACGTATAACGTTATATAGTATTACGTTATAACGTATAACGTTATATAGTATTACGTTATAACGTATAACGTTATATAGTATTACGTTATAACGTATAACGTTATATAGTATTACCATATAACGTATAACGTTATATAGTATAACGTTATATAGTATTACGTTATAACGTATAACGTTATATAGCATTACGTTATAACGTTATATAGTATCACCATATAACGTATAACGTTATATAGTATTACGTTATAACGTATAACGTTATATAGTATTACGTTATAACGTATAACGTTATATAGCATTACGTTATAACGTTATATAGTATCACCATGTAACGTATAACGTTATATAGTATTACGTTATAACGTATAACGTTATATAGTATTACGTTATAACGTATAACGTTATATAGTATTACGTTATAACGTATAACGTTATGTAGTATTACGTTATAACGTATAACGTTATATAGTATTACGTTATAACGTATAACATTATATAGCATTACGTTATAACGTTATATAGTATCACCATATAACGTATAACGTTATATAGTATTACGTTATAACGTATAACGTAATATAGTATTACGTTATAACGTATAACGTTATATAGTATTACGTTATAACGTATAACGTTATATAGCATTACGTTATAACGTTATATAGTATCACCATGTAACGTATAACGTTATATAGTATTACGTTATAACGTATAACGTTATATAGCATTACGTTATAACGTTATATAGTATCACCATATAACGTATAACGTTATATAGTATTACGTTATAACGTATAACGTCATATAGTATTACGTTATAACGTATAACGTTATATAGCATTACGTTATAACGTTATATAGTATCACCATGTAACGTATAACGTTATATAGTATTACGTTATAACGTATAACGTTATATAGTATTACGTTATAACGTATAACGTTATATAGTATTACGTTATATCGTATAACGTTATATAGTATTACGTTATAACGTATAACGTTATATAGTATTACGTTATAACGTATAACTTTATATAGTATTACGTTATAACGTATAACGTTATATAGTATTACGTTATAACGTATAACGTTATATAGTATTACGTTATAACGTATAACGTTATATAGTATTACCATATAACGTATAACGTTATATAGTATAACGTTATATAGTATTACGTTATAACGTATAACGTTATATAGCATTACGTTATAACGTTATATAGTATCACCATATAACGTATAACGTTATATAGTATTACGTTATAACGTATAACGTTATATAGTATTACGTTATAACGTTTAACATTATATAGTATTACCATATAACGTATAACGTTATATAGTATTACGTTATAACGTATAACATTATATAGTATTACGCTATAACGTATAACGATATATAGTATCACCATGTAACCTATAACGTTATATAGTATTACGTTATAACGTATAACTTTATATAGTATTACGCTATAACGTATAACGATATATAGTATCACCATGTAACGTATAACGTTATATAGTATTACGTTATAACGTATAACGTTATATAGTATCACCATGTAACGTATAACGTTATATAGTATTACGTTATAACGTATAACGTTATATAGTATTACGTTATAACGTATAACGTTATATAGTATTTCGTTATAACGTATAACTTTATGTAGTATTACGTTATAACGTATAACGTTATATAGTATTACCATATAACGTATAACGTTATATAGTATTACGTTATAACGTATAACGTTATATAGTATTACGTTGTGACGTATAACGTTATATAGTATTACGTTATAACGTATAACGTTATATAGTATTACGTTATAACGTATAACGTTATATAGTATTACGTTATATCGTATAACTTTTTATAGTATTACGTTATAACGTATAACGTTATATAGTATTACGTTATAACGTTATATAGTATCACCATATAACGTATAACGATATATAGTATTACGTTATAACGTATAACGTTATATAGTATCACCATGTAACGTATAACGTTATATAGTATTACGTTATAACGTATAACGTAATATAGTATTACGTTATGACGTATAACGTTATATAGTATTACGTTATGACGCATAACGTTATATAGTATTACGTTATAACGTATAACGTTATATAGTATTACGTTATAACGTTTAACATTATATAGTATTACCATATAACGTATAACGTTATATAGTATTACGTTATAACGTATAACGTTATATAGTATTACGTTATAACGTATAACGTTATATAGTATTACGTTATAACGTATAACGTTATATAGTATTACGTTATAACGTATAACGTTATATAGTATTACCATATAACGTATAACGTTATATAGTATAACGTTATATAGTATTACGTTATAACGTATAACGTTATATAGCATTACGTTATAACGTTATATAGTATCACCATATAACGTATAACGTTATATAGTATTACGTTATAACGTATAACGTTATATAGTATTACGTTATAACGTATAACGTTATATAGTATTACGTTATAACGTATAACGTTATATAGTATTACGTTATAACGTATAACGTTATGTAGTATTACGTTATAACGTATAACGTTATATAGTATTACGTTATAACGTATAACGTTATGTAGTATTACGTTATAACGTATAACGTTATATAGTATTACGTTATAACGTATAACATTATATAGTATTACGTTATAACGTATAACGTTATATAGTATCACCATGTAAGGTATAACGTTATATAGTATTACGTTATAACGTATAACGTTATATAGTATTACGTTATAACGTATAACATTATATAGTATTACGTTATAACGTATAACGTTATATAGTATTACGTTATAACGTATAACGTTATGTAGTATTACGTTATAACGTATAACGTTATATAGTATTACGTTATAACGTATAACGTTATATAGTATTACGTTATAACGTATAACATTATATAGTATTACGTTATAACGTATAACGTTATATAGTATCACCATGTAACGTATAACGTTATATAGTATTACGTTATAACGTATAACGTTATATAGTATTACGTTATAACGTATAACGTTAAGTAGTATTACGTTATAACGTATAACGTTATATAGTATTACGTTATAACGTATAACGATATATAGTATTACGTTATAACGTATAACGTTATATAGTATTACGTTATGACGTATAACGTTATATAGTATTACGTTATAACGTATAACGTTATATAGTATTACGTTATAACGTATAACGATATATAGTATTACGTTATAACGTATAACGTTATATAGTATTACGTTATAACGTATAACGTTATGTAGTATTACGTTATAACGTATAACGTTATATAGTATTACGTTATAACGTATAACGTTATATAGTATTACGTTATAACGTATAACATTATATAGTATTACGTTATAACGTATAACGTTATATAGTATCACCATGTAACGTATAACGTTATATAGTATTACGTTATAACGTATAACGTTATATAGTATTACGTTATAACGTATAACGTTAAGTAGTATTACGTTATAACGTATAACGTTATATAGTATTACGTTATAACGTATAACGATATATAGTATTACGTTATAACGTATAACGTTATATAGTATTACGTTATGACGTATAACGTTATATAGTATTACGTTATACCGTATAACGTTATATAGTATTACGTTATAACGTATAACGTTATATAGTATTACGTTATAACGTTATATAGTATCACCATATAACGTATAACGTTATATAGTATTACGTTATAACGTATAACGTTATGTAGTATTACGTTATAACGTATAACGTTATATAGTATTACGTTATAACGTATAACGTTATATAGTATTACGTTATAACGTATAACATTATATAGTATTACGTTATAACGTATAACGTTATATAGTATCACCATGTAACGTATAACGTTATATAGTATTACGTTATAACGTATAACGTTATATAGTATTACGTTATAACGTATAACGTTATATAGTATTACGTTATAACGTATAACGATATATAGTATTACGTTATAACGTATAACGTTATATAGTATTACGTTATGACGTATAACGTTATATAGTATTACGTTATAACGTATAACGTTATATAGTATTACGTTATAACGTATAACATTATATAGTATTACGTTATAACGTATAACGTTATATAGTATCACCATGTAACGTATAACGTTATATAGTATTACGTTATAACGTATAACGTTATATAATATTACGTTATAACGTATAACGTTATATAGTATTACGTTATAACGTATAACGTTATATAGTATCACCATGTAACGTATAACGTTATATAGTATTACGTTATAACGTATAACGTTATATAGTATTACGTTATAACGTATAACGTTATATAGTATTACGTTATAACGTATAACGTTATATAGTATTACGTTATAACGTATAACGTTATATAGTATTACGTTATAACGTATAACATTATATAGTATTACGTTATAACGTATAACGTTATATAGTATTACGTTATAACGTATAACGTTATGTAGTATTACGTTATAACGTATAACGTTATATAGTATTACGTTATAACGTATAACGTTATATAGTATTACGTTATGACGTATAACGTTATATAGTATTACGTTATGACGTATAACGTTATATAGTATTACGTTATACCGTATAACGTTATATAGTATTACGTTATAACGTATAACGTTATATAGTATTACGTTATAACGTATAACGTTATATAGTATTACGTTATAACGTATAACGTTATGTAGTATTACGTTATAACGTATAACGTTATATAGTATTACGTTATAACGTATAACATTATATAGTATTACGTTATAACGTATAACGTTATATAGTATCACCATGTAAGGTATAACGTTATATAGTATTACGTTATAACGTATAACGTTATATAGTATTACGTTATAACGTATAACATTATATAGTATTACGTTATAACGTATAACGTTATATAGTATTACGTTATAACGTATAACGTTATGTAGTATTACGTTATAACGTATAACGTTATATAGTATTACGTTATAACGTATAACGTTATATAGTATTACGTTATAACGTATAACATTATATAGTATTACGTTATAACGTATAACGTTATATAGTATCACCATGTAACGTATAACGTTATATAGTATTACGTTATAACGTATAACGTTATATAGTATTACGTTATAACGTATAACGTTAAGTAGTATTACGTTATAACGTATAACGTTATATAGTATTACGTTATAACGTATAACGATATATAGTATTACGTTATAACGTATAACGTTATATAGTATTACGTTATGACGTATAACGTTATATAGTATTACGTTATACCGTATAACGTTATATAGTATTACGTTATAACGTATAACGTTATATAGTATTACGTTATAACGTTATATAGTATCACCATATAACGTATAACGTTATATAGTATTACGTTATAACGTATAACGTTATGTAGTATTACGTTATAACGTATAACGTTATATAGTATTACGTTATAACGTATAACGTTATATAGTATTACGTTATAACGTATAACATTATATAGTATTACGTTATAACGTATAACGTTATATAGTATCACCATGTAACGTATAACGTTATATAGTATTACATAACGTTTATATTAGTATTACGTTATAACGTATAACGTTATATAGTATTACGTTATAACGTATAACGTTATATAGGTTACGTTATAACGTATAACGTTATATAGTATTACGTTATAACGTATAACGATATATAGTATTACGTTATAACGTATAACGTTATATAGTATTACGTTATAACGTATAACGTTATATAGTATTACGTTATAAACGTATAACGTTATAACGTAATAACGTTATATAGTATTACGTTATAACGTATAACGTATATAGTATTACGTTATAACCGTATAACGTTATATAGTATTACGTTATAACGTATAACGTTATATAGTATTACGTTATAACGTATAACGTTATATATATTACGTTATAACGTATAACGTTATATAGTATTACGTTATAACGTATAACGTTATATAGTATTACGTTATAACGTATAACGTTTATATAGTATTACGTTATAAACGTATAACGTTATATAGTATTTACGTTTTATAACGTATAACGTTATATAGTATTACGTTATAACGTATAACGTTATATAGTATTACGTTATAACGTATAACGTTATATAGTATTACGTTATAACGTATAACGTTATATAGTATTACGTTATAACGTATAACGTTATATAGTATTACGTTATAACGTATAACGTTATATAGTATTACGTTATAACGTATAACGTTATATAGTATCAACATGTAACGTATAACGTTATATAGTATTACGTTATAACGTATAACGTTATATAGTATTACGTTATAACGTATAACGTTATATAGTATTACGTTATAACGTATAACGTTATATAGTATTCACCATGTAACGTATAACGTTATATAGTATTACGTTATAAACGTATAACGTTTATATAGTATTACGTTATAACGTATAACATTATATAGTATTACGTTATAACGTATAACGTTATATAGTATTACGTTATAACGTATAACGTTATATAGTATTACGTTATAACGTATAACGTTATATAGTATTACGTTATAACGTATAACGTTATATAGTATTACGTTATAACGTATAACGTTATATAGTATTACGTTATAACGTATAACGTTATATAGTATTACGTTATAACGTATAACGTTATATAGTATTACGTTATAACGTATAAACGTTATATAGTATTACGTTATAACGTATAACGTTATATAGTATTACGTTATAAACGTATAACGTTATATAGTATTACGTTATAACGTATAACGTTATATAGTATTACGTTATACGTATAACGTTATATAGTATTACGTTATAACGTATAACGTTATATAGTATTACGTTATAACGTATAACATTATATAGTATTACGTTATAACGTATAACGTTATATAGTATCACCATGTAACGTATAACGTTAGATAGTATTACGTTATAACGTATAACGTTATATAGTATTACGTTTATAACGTATAACGTTATATAGTATTACGTTATAACGTATAACGTTATACGTATAACGTTATATAGTATTACGTTATAACGTATAACGTTATAACGTATAACGTTATATAGTATTACGTTATAACGTACAACATTATATAGTATTACGTTATAACGTATAACCTTATATAGTATTACGTTATAACGTATAACGTTATATAGTATTACGTTATAACGTATAACGTTATATAGTATTACGTTATAACGTATAACATTATATAGTATTACGTTATAACGTATATAGTATCCATTAACGTATACGTTATATAGTATACGTTATAACGTATGACGTTAAACGTATAACGTTATATAGTATTACGTTATAACGTATAACGTTATATAGTATTACGTTATAAACGTATAACGTTATATAGTATTACGTTATAACGTATAACGTTATATTAGTATTACGTTATAACGTATAACGTTATATAGTATTACGTTATAACGTATAACGTTATATAGTATTACGTTATAACGTATAACGTTATATAGTATTACGTTATAAACGTATAACGTTATATAGTATTACGTTATAACGTATAACGTTATATAGTATTACGTTATAACGTTATAAACGTTATATAGTATTACGTTATAACGTATAACGTTATTATAGTATTACGTTATAACGTATAACGTTATATAGTATTACGTTATAACGTATAACGTTATATAGTATTACGTTATAACGTATAACGTTATATAGTATTACGTTATAACGTATAACGTTATATAGTATTACGTTATAACGTATAACGTTATATAGTATTACGTTATAACGTATAACGTTATATAGTATTACGTTATAACGTATAACGATATATAGTATTACGTTATAACGTATAACGTTATATAGTATTACGTTATAACGTATAACGTTATATAGTATTACGTTATAACGTATAACGTTATATAGTATTACGTTATAACGTATAACGTTATATAGTATTACGTTATAACGTATAACGTTATATAGTATTACGTTATAACGTATAACGTTATATAGTATCAACATGTAACGTATAACGTTATATAGTAGTTACGTTATAACATATAACGTTATATAGTATTACGTTATAACGTATAACGTTATATAGTATTACGTTATAACGTATAACGTTATATAGTATTACGTTATAACGTATAACGTTATATAGTATCACCATGTAACGTATAACGTTACATAGTATTACGTTATAACGTATAACGTTATATAGTATTACGTTATAACGTATAACATTATATAGTATTACGTTATAACGTATAACGTTATATAGTATTACGTTATAACGTATAACGTTATGTAGTATTACGTTATAACGTATAACGTTATGTAGTATTACGTTATAACGTATAACGTTATATAGTATTACGTTATAACGTATAACATTATATAGTATTACGTTATAACGTATAACGTTATATAGTATCACCATGTAACGTATAACGTTATATAGTATTACGTTATAACGTATAACGTTATATAGTATTACGTTATAACGTATAACGTTATATAGTGTTACGTTATAACGTATAACGTTATATAGTATTACGTTATAACGTATAACGATATATAATATTACGTTATAACGTATAACGTTATATAGTATTACGTTATGACGTATAACGTTATATAGTATTACGTTATAACGTATAACGTTATATAGTATTACGTTATAACGTATAACATTATATAGTATTACGTTATAACGTATAACGTTATATAGTATCACCATGTAACGTATAACGTTAGATAGTATTACGTTATAACGTATAACGTTATATAGTATTACGTTATAACGTATAACGATATATAGTATTACGTTATAACGTATAACGTTATATAGTATTACGTTATAACGTATAACGTTATATAGTATTACGTTATAACGTATAACGTTATATAGTATTACGTTATAACGTATAACGATATATAGTATTACGTTATAACGTACAACGTTATATAGTATTACGTTATAACGTATAACATTATATAGTATTACGTTATAACGTATAACGTTATATAGTATCACCATGTAACGTATAACGTTATATAGTATTACGTTATAACGTATAACGTTATATAATATTACGTTATAACGTATAACGTTATATAGTATTACGTTATAACGTATAACGTTATATAGTATCACCATGTAACGTATAACGTTATATAGTATTACGTTATAACGTATAACGTTATATAGTATTACGTTATAACGTATAACGTTATATAGTATTACGTTATAACGTATAACGTTATATAGTATTACGTTATAACGTATAACATTATATAGTATTACGTTATAACGTATAACGTTATATAGTATTACGTTATAACGTATAACGTTATGTAGTATTACGTTATAACGTATAACGTTATATAGTATTACGTTATAACGTATAACGTTATATAGTATTACGTTATAACGTACAACGTTATATAGTATTACGTTATAACGTATAACGTTATGTAGTATTACGTTATAACGTATAACGTTATATAGTATTACGTTATAACGTATAACGTTATATAGTAGTATACGTTATAACGTAATAACGTTATATAGTATCACCATGTACGTATAACGTTATAAGTATTACGTTATAACGTATAACGTTATATAGTATTACGTTATAACGTATAACATTATATAGTATTACGTTATAACGTACAACGTTTATATAGTATTACGTTATAACGTATAACGTTATATAGTATTACGTTATAACGTATAACGTTATATAGTATTACGTTATAACGTATAACGTTATATAGTATTACGTTTATAACGTATAACGTTATATAGTACTACGTTATAACGTATAACGTTATATAGTATTTACGTTATAACGTATAACGTTATATAGTATTACGTTTATAACGTATAACGTTATATAGTATTACGTTATAACGTATAACGTTAATAGTATTACGTTATAACGTATAACGTTATATATAGTATCAACATGTAACGTATAACGTTATATAGTAGTTACGTTATAACATATAACGTTATATAGTATTACGTTATAACGTATAACGTTATATAGTATTACGTTATAACGTATAACGTTATATAGTATCACCATGTAACGTATAACGTTATATAGTATTACGTTATAACGTATAACGTTATATAGTATTACGTTATAACGTATAACATTATATAGTATTACGTTATAACGTATAACGTTATATAGTATTACGTTATAACGTATAACGTTATGTAGTATTACGTTATAACGTATAACGTTATATAGTATTACGTTATAACGTATAACGTTATATAGTATTACGTTATAACGTATAACATTATATAGTATTACGTTATAACGTATAACGTTATATAGTATGACCATGTAACGTATAACGTTATATAGTATTACGTTATAACGTATAACGTTATATAGTATTACGTTATAACGTATAACGTTATATAGTGTTACGTTATAACGTATAACGTTATATAGTATTACGTTATAACGTATAACGATATATAATATTACGTTATAACGTATAACGTTATATAGTATTACGTTATGACGTATAACGTTATATAGTATTACGTTATAACGTATAACGTTATATAGTATTACGTTATAACGTATAACATTATATAGTATTACGTTATAACGTATAACGTTATATAGTATCACCATGTAACGTATAACGTTAGATAGTATTACGTTATAACGTATAACGTTATATAGTATAACGTTATAACGTATAACGTTATATAGTATTACGTTATGACGTATAACGTTATATAGTATTACGTTATAACGTATAACGTTATATAGTATTACGTTATAACGTATAACGTTATATAGTATTACGTTATGACGTATAACGTTATATAGTATTACGTTATAACGTATAACGTTATATAGTACTACGTTATAACGTATAACGTTATATAGTATTACGTTATAACGTATAACGTTATATAGTATTACGTTATAACGTATAACGTTATATAGTATTACGTTATAACGTATAACGTTATATAGTATTACGTTATAACGTATAACGTTATATAGTATTACGTTATAACGTATAACGTTATATAGTATTACGTTATAACGTATAACATTATATAGTATTACGTTATAACGTATAACGTTATATAGTATTACGTTATAACGTATAACGTTATGTAGTATTACGTTATAACGTATAACGTTATGTAGTATTACGTTATAACGTATAACGTTATATAGTATTACGTTATAACGTATAACGTTATATAGTATTACGTTATAACGTATAACGATATATAGTATTACGTTATAACGTATAACGTTATATAGTATTACGTTATAACGTATAACGTTATATAGTATTACGTTATGACGTATAACGTTATATAGTATTACGTTATACCGTATAACGTTATATAGTATTACGTTATAACGTATAACGTTATATAGTATTACGTTATAACGTTATATAGTATCACCATATAACGTATAACGTTATATAGTATTACGTTATAACGTATAACGTTATGTAGTATTACGTTATAACGTATAACGTTATATAGTATTACGTTATAACGTATAACGTTATATAGTATTACGTTATAACGTATAACATTATATAGTATTACGTTATAACGTATAACATTATATAGTATTACGTTATAACGTATAACGTTATATAGTATCACCATGTAACGTATAACGTTATATAGTATTACGTTATAACGTATAACGTTATATAGTATTACGTTATAACGTATAACGTTATATAGTATTACGTTATAACGTATAACGTTATATAGTGTTACGTTATAACGTATAACGTTATATAGTATTACGTTATAACGTATAACGATATATAGTATTACGTTATAACGTATAACGTTATATAGTATTACGTTATGACGTATAACGTTATATAGTATTACGTTATACCGTATAACGTTATATAGTATTACGTTATAACGTATAACGTTATATAGTATTACGTTATAACGTATAACGTTATATAGTATTACGTTATAACGTATAACATTATATAGTATTACGTTATAACGTTATATAGTATCACCATATAACGTATAACGTTATATAGTATTACGTTATAACGTATAACGTTATATAGTATTACGTTATAACGTATAACGTTATATAGTATTACGTTATAACGTATAACATTATATAGTATTACGTTATAACGTATAACGTTATATAGTATTACGTTATAACGTATAACGTTATGTAGTATTACGTTATAACGTATAACGTTATATAGTATTACGTTATAACGTATAACGTTATATAGTATTACGTTATAACGTATAACATTATATAGTATTACGTTATAACGTATAACGTTATATAGTATCACCATGTAACGTATAACGTTATATAGTATTACCTTATAACGTATAACGTTATATAGTATTACCATATAACGTATATCGTTATATAGTATTACCTTATAACGTATAACGTTATATAGTATTACGTTATAACGTATAACGTTATATAGTATTACGTTATGACGTATAACGTTATATGGTATTACCATATAACGTATAGAGTTATATAGTATTACGTTATAACGTTATATAGTTTCACCATATAACGTATAACGTTATATAGTATTACGTTATAACGTATAACGATATATAGTATTACGTTATAACGTATAACGTTATATAGTATTACGTTATAACGTATAACGTTATATAGTATTACGTTATAACGTGTAACGTTATAACGTATAACGTTATATAGTATTACGTTATAACGTATAACGTTATATAGTATTACGTTATAACGTATAACGATATATAGTATTACGGTATAACGTATAACGTTATATAGTATTACGTTATAACGTATAATGTTATATAGTATCACCATGTAACGTATAACGTTATATAGTATTACGTTATAACGTATAACGTTATATAGTATTACGTTATAACGTATAACGTTATATAGTATTACGTTATAACGTATAACGTTATATAGTATTACGTTATAACGTATAACATTATATAGTATTACGTTATAACGTATAACGTTATATAGTATTACGTTATAACGTATAACGTTATGTAGTATTACGTTATAACGTATAACGTTATATAGTATTACGTTATAACGTATAACGTTATATAGTATCACCATGTAACGTATAACGTTATATAGTATTACGTTATAACGTATAACGTTATATAGTATTACGTTATAACGTATAACGTTATATAGTATTACGTTATAACGTGTAACATTATATAGTATTACGTTATAACGTTATATAGTATCACCATATAACGTATAACGTTATATAGTATTACGTTATAACGTATAACGTTATATAGTATTACGTTATAACGTATAACGTTATATAGTATTACGTTATAACGTATAACGTTATATAGTATCACCATGTAACGTATAACGTTATATAGTATTACGTTATAACGTATAACGTTATATAGTATTACGTTATAACGTATAACGTTATATAGTGTTACGTTATAACGTATAACGTTATATAGTATTACGTTATAACGTATAACGATATATAGTATTACGTTATAACGTATAACGTTATATAGTATTACGTTATGACGTATAACGTTATATAGTATTACGTTATGACGTATAACGTTATATAGTATTACGTTATGACGTATAACGTTATATAGTATTACGTTATACCGTATAACGTTATATAGTATTACGTTATAACGTTATATAGTATCACCATATAACGTATAACGTTATATAGTGTTACGTTATAACGTATAACGTTATATAGTATTACGTTATAACGTATAACGTTATATAGTATTACGTTATAACGTATAACATTATATAGTATTACGTTATAACGTTATATAGTATCACCATATAACGTATAACGTTATATAGTATTACGTTATAACGTATAACGTTATATAGTATTACGTTATAACGTATAACGTTATACAGTATTACGTTATAACGTATAACATTATATAGTATTACGTTATAACGTATAACGTTATATAGTATTACGTTATAACGTATAACGTTATGTAGTATTACGTTATAACGTATAACGTTATATAGTATTACGTTATAACGTATAACGTTATATAGTATTACGTTATGACGTATAACGTTATATAGTATTACGTTATACCGTATAACGTTATATAGTATTACGTTATAACGTATAACGTTATATAGTATTACGTTATAACGTTATATAGTATCACCATATAACGTATAACGTTATATAGTATTACGTTATAACGTATAACGATATATAGTATTACGTTATAACGTATAACGTTATATAGTATTACGTTATGACGTATAACGTTATATAGTATTACGTTATGACGTATAACGTTATATAGTATTACGTTATGACGTATAACGTTATATAGTATTACGTTATACCGTATAACGTTATATAGTATTACGTTATAACGTTATATAGTATCACCATATAACGTATAACGTTATATAGTGTTACGTTATAACGTATAACGTTATATAGTATTACGTTATAACGTATAACGTTATATAGTATTACGTTATAACGTATAACATTATATAGTATTACGTTATAACGTTATATAGTATCACCATATAACGTATAACGTTATATAGTATTACGTTATAACGTATAACGTTATATAGTATTACGTTATAACGTATAACGTTATACAGTATTACGTTATAACGTATAACATTATATAGTATTACGTTATAACGTATAACGTTATATAGTATTACGTTATAACGTATAACGTTATGTAGTATTACGTTATAACGTATAACGTTATATAGTATTACGTTATAACGTATAACGTTATATAGTATTACGTTATGACGTATAACGTTATATAGTATTACGTTATACCGTATAACGTTATATAGTATTACGTTATAACGTATAACGTTATATAGTATTACGTTATAACGTTATATAGTATCACCATATAACGTATAACGTTATATAGTATTACGTTATAACGTATAACGTTATGTAGTATTACGTTATAACGTATAACGTTATATAGTATTACGTGATAACGTATAACGTTATATAGTATTACGTTATAACGTATAACGTTATATAGTATCACCATGTAACGTATAACGTTATATAGTATTACGTTATAACGTATAACGTTATATAGTATTACGTTATAACGTATAACGTTATATAGTATTACGTTATAACGTATAACGTTATATAGTGTTACGTTATAACGTATAACGTTATATAGTATTACGTTATAACGTATAACGATATATAGTATTACGTTATAACGTATAACGTTATATAGTATTACGTTATGACGTATAACGTTATATAGTATTACGTTATACCGTATAACGTTATATAGTATTACGTTATAACGTATAACGTTATATAGTATTACGTTATAACGTTATATAGTATCACCATATAACGTATAACGTTATATAGTATTACGTTATAACGTATAACGTTATATAGTATTACGTTATAACGTATAACGTTATATAGTATTACGTTATAACGTATAACATTATATAGTATTACGTTATAGCGTTATATAGTATCACCATATAACGTATAACGTTATATAGTATTACGTTATAACGTATAACGTTATGTAGTATTACGTTATAACGTATAACGTTATATAGTATTACGTTATAACGTATAACATTATATAGTATTACGTTATAACGTATAACGTTATATAGTATTACGTTATAACGTATAACGTTATGTAGTATTACGTTATAACGTATAACGTTATATAGTATTACGTTATAACGTATAACGTTATATAGTATTACGTTATAACGTATAACATTATATAGTATTACGTTATAACGTATAACGTTATATAGTATCACCATGTAACGTATAACGTTATATAGTATTACGTTATGACGTATAACGTTATATGGTATTACCATATAACGTATAGAGTTATATAGTATTACGTTATAACGTTATATAGTTTCACCATATAACGTATAACGTTATATAGTATTACGTTATAACGTATAACGATATATAGTATTACGTTATAACGTATAACGTTATATAGTATTACGTTATAACGTATAACGTTATATAGTATTACGTTATAACGTATAACGTTATATAGTATTACGTTATAACGTATAACGTTATATAGTATCACCATGTAACGTATAACGTTATATAGTATTACGTTATAACGTGTAACGTTATATAGTATTACGTTATAACGTATAACGTTATATAGTATTACGTTATAACGTATAACGTTATATAGTATTACGTTATAACGTATAACATTATATAGTATTACTTTATAACGTATAACGTTATATAGTATTACGTTATAACGTATAACGTTATGTAGTATTACGTTATAACGTATAACGTTATATAGTATTACGTTATAACGTATAACGTTATATAGTATTACGTTATAACGTATAACATTATATAGTATTACGTTATAACGTATAACGTTATATAGTATCACCATATAACGTATAACGTTATATAGTATTACGTTATAACGTATAACGTTATATAGTATTACGTTATAACGTATAACGTTATATAGTATTACGTTATAACGTATAACGTTATATAGTATTACGTTATAACGTATAACGTTATATAGTATTACGTTATAACGTATAACGTTATATAGTATTACGTTATAACGTATAACGTTATATAGTATTACGTTATAACGTATAACGTCATATAGCATTACGTTATAACGTATAACGCTATATAGTGTTACGTTATAACGTATAACGTTATATAGTATTACGTTATAACGTATAACGATATATAGTATTACGTTATAACGTATAACGTTATATAGTATTACGTTATGACGTATAACGTTATATAGTATTACGTTATAACGTATAACGTTATGTAGTATTACGTTATAACGTATAACATTATATAGTATTACGTTATAACGTATAACCTTATATAGTATCACCATGTAACGTATAACGTTATATAGTATTACGTTATAACGTACAACGTTACATAGTATTACGTTATAACGTATAACGTTATATAGTATTACGTTATAACGTATAACGTTATATAGTATCACCATGTAACGTATAACGTTATATAGTATTACGTTATAACGTATAACGTTATATAGTATTACGTTATAACGTATAACGTTATATAGTATTACGTTATAACGTATAAAGTTATATAGTATTACGTTATAACGTATAACATTATATAGTATTACGTTATAACATATAACGTTATATAGTATTACGTTATAACGTATAACGTTATGTAGTATTACGTTATAACGTATAACGTTATATAGTATTACGTTATAACGTATAACGTTATATAGTATTACGTTATAACGTATAACATTATATAGTATTACGTTATAACGTATAACGTTATATAGTATTACGTTATAACGTATAACATTATATAGTATTACGTTATAACGTATAACGTTATATAGTATCACCATGTAACGTATAACGTTATATAGTATTACGTTATAACGTATAACGTTATATAGTATTACGTTATAACGTATAACATTATATAGTATTACGTTATAACGTATAACGTTATATAGTATTACGTTATAACGTATAACGTTATGTAGTATTACGTTATAACGTATAACGTTATATAGTATTACGTTATAACGTATAACGTTATATAGTATTACGTTATAACGTATAACGTTATATAGTATTACGTTATAACGTATAACATTATATAGTATTACGTTATAACGTATAACGTTATATAGTATCACCATGTAACGTATAACGTTATATAGTATTACGTTATAACGTATAACGTTATATAGTATTACGTTATAACGTATAACGTTTTATAGTGTTACGTTATAACGTATAACGTTATATAGTATTACGTTATAACGTATAACGATATATAGTATTACGTTATAACGTATAACGTTATATAGTATTACGTTATGACGTATAACGTTATATAGTATTACGTTATGACGTATAACGTTATATAGTATTACGTTATACCGTATAACGTTATATAGTATTACGTTATAACGTATAACGTTATATAGTATTACGTTATAACGTTATATAGTATCACCATATAACGTATAACGTTATATAGTATTACGTTATAACGTATAACGTTATATAGTATTACGTTATAACGTATAACGTTATATAGTATTACGTTATAACGTATAACGTTATATAGTATTACGTTATAACGTATAACGTTATATAGTATTACGTTATAACGTATAACGTTATATAGTATTACGTTATAACGTATAACGTTATATAGTGTTACGTTATAACGTATAACGTTATATAGTATTACGTTATAACGTATAACGATATATAGTATTACGTTATAACGTATAACGTTATATAGTATTACGTTATAACGTATAACGTTATATAGTATTACGTTATAACGTATAACATTATATAGTATTACGTTATAACGTATAACGTTATATAGTATCACCATGTAACGTATAACGTTATATAGTATTACGTTATAACGTATAACGTTATATAGTATTACGTTATAACGTATAACGTTATATAGTATTACGTTATAACGTATAACGTTATATAGTATTACGTTATAACGTATAACGTTATATAGTATCACCATGTAACGTATAACGTTATATAGTATTACGTTATAACGTATAACGTTATATAGTATTACGTTATAACGTATAACGTTATATAGTATTACGTTATAACGTATAACATTATATAGTATTACGTTATAACGTATAACGTTATATAGTATCACCATGTAACGTATAACGTTATATAGTATTACGTTATAACGTATAACGTTATATAGTATTACGTTATAACGTATAACGTTATATAGTGTTACGTTATAACGTATAACGTTATATAGTATTACGTTATAACGTATAACGATATATAGTATTACGTTATAACGTATAACGTTATATAGTATTACGTTATGACGTATAACGTTATATAGTATGACGTTATGACGTATAACGTTATATAGTATTACGTTATACCGTATAACGTTATATAGTATTACGTTATAACGTATAACGTTATATAGTATTACGTTATAACGTTATATAGTATCACCATATAACGTATAACGTTATATAGTATTACGTTATAACGTATAACGTTATATAGTATTACGTTATAACGTATAACGTTATATAGTATTACGTTATAACGTATAACATTATATAGTATTACGTTATAACGTTATATAGTATCACCATATAACGTATAACGTTATATAGTATTACGTTATAACGTATAACGTTATATAGTATTACGTTATAACGTATAACGTTATATAGTATTACGTTATAACGTATAACATTATATAGTATTACGTTATAACGTATAACGTTATATAGTATTACGTTATAACGTATAACGTTATGTAGTATTACGTTATAACGTATAACGTTATATAGTATTACGTTATAACGTATAACGTTATATAGTATTACGTTATAACGTATAACATTATATAGTATTACGTTATAACGTATAACGTTATATAGTATCACCATGTAACGTATAACGTTATATAGTATTACGTTATAACGTATAACGTTATATAGTATTACGTTATAACGTATAACGTTATATAGTATTACGTTATAACGTATAACGTTATATAGTGTTACGTTATAACGTATAACGTTATATAGTATTACGTTATAACGTATAACGATATATAGTATTACGTTATAACGTATAACGTTATATAGTATTACGTTATGACGTATAACGTTATATAGTATTACGTTATAACGTATAACGTTATATAGTATTACGTTATAACGTATAACATTATATAGTATTACGTTATAACGTATAACGTTATATAGTATCACCATGTAACGTATAACGTTATATAGTATTACGTTATAACGTATAACGTTATATAGTATTACGTTATAACGTATAACGTTATATAGTATTACGTTATAACGTATAACATTATATAGTATTACGTTATAACGTATAACGTTATATAGTATTACGTTATAACGTATAACGTTATGTAGTATTACGTTATAACGTATAACGTTATATAGTATTACGTTATAACGTATAACGTTATATAGTATTACGTTATAACGTATAACATTATATAGTATTACGTTATAACGTATAACATTATATAGTATTACGTTATAACGTATAACGTTATATAGTATTACGTTATAACGTATAACATTATATAGTATTACGTTATAACGTATAACGTTATATAGTATCACCATGTAACGTATAAAGTTATATAGTATTACGTTATAACGTATAACGTTATATAGTATTACGTTATAACGTATAACATTATATAGTATTACTTTATAACGTATAACGTTATATAGTATTACGTTATAACGTATAACGTTATGTAGTATTACGTTATAACGTATAACGTTATATAGTATTACGTTATAACGTATAACGTTATATAGTATTACGTTATAACGTATAACATTATATAGTATTACGTTATAACGTATAACGTTATATAGTATCACCATATAACGTATAACGTTATATAGTATTACGTTATAACGTATAACGTTATATAGTATTACGTTATAACGTATAACGTTATATAGTATTACGTTATAACGTATAACGTTATATAGTATTACGTTATAACGTATAACGTTATATAGTATTACGTTATAACGTATAACGTTATATAGTATTACGTTATAACGTATAACGTTATATAGTATTACGTTATAACGTATAACGTCATATAGCATTACGTTATAACGTATAACGCTATATAGTGTTACGTTATAACGTATAACGTTATATAGTATTACGTTATAACGTATAACGATATATAGTATTACGTTATAACGTGTAACGTTATATAGTATTACGTTATGACGTATAACGTTATATAGTATTACGTTATAACGTATAACGTTATGTAGTATTACGTTATAACGTATAACATTATATAGTATTACGTTATAACGTATAACCTTATATAGTATCACCATGTAACGTATAACGTTATATAGTATTACGTTATAACGTACAACGTTACATAGTATTACGTTATAACGTATAACGTTATATAGTATTACGTTATAACGTATAACGTTATATAGTATCACCATGTAACGTATAACGTTATATAGTATTACGTTATAACGTATAACGTTATATAGTATTACGTTATAACGTATAACGTTATATAGTATTACGTTATAACGTATAAAGTTATATAGTATTACGTTATAACGTATAACATTATATAGTATTACGTTATAACATATAACGTTATATAGTATTACGTTATAACGTATAACGTTATGTAGTATTACGTTATAACGTATAACGTTATATAGTATTACGTTATAACGTATAACGTTATATAGTATTACGTTATAACGTATAACATTATATAGTATTACGTTATAACGTATAACGTTATATAGTATTACGTTATAACGTATAACATTATATAGTATTACGTTATAACGTATAACGTTATATAGTATCACCATGTAACGTATAACGTTATATAGTATTACGTTATAACGTATAACGTTATATAGTATTACGTTATAACGTATAACATTATATAGTATTACGTTATAACGTATAACGTTATATAGTATTACGTTATAACGTATAACGTTATGTAGTATTACGTTATAACGTATAACGTTATATAGTATTACGTTATAACGTATAACGTTATATAGTATTACGTTATAACGTATAACGTTATATAGTATTACGTTATAACGTATAACATTATATAGTATTACGTTATAACGTATAACGTTATATAGTATCACCATGTAACGTATAACGTTATATAGTATTACGTTATAACGTATAACGTTATATAGTATTACGTTATAACGTATAACGTTTTATAGTGTTACGTTATAACGTATAACGTTATATAGTATTACGTTATAACGTATAACGATATATAGTATTACGTTATAACGTATAACGTTATATAGTATTACGTTATGACGTATAACGTTATATAGTATTACGTAAGTATGACGTATAACGTTATATAGTATTACGTTATACCGTATAACGTTATATAGTATTACGTTATAACGTATAACGTTATATAGTATTACGTTATAACGTTATATAGTATCACCATATAACGTATAACGTTATATAGTATTACGTTATAACGTATAACGTTATATAGTATTACGTTATAACGTATAACGTTATATAGTATTACGTTATAACGTATAACGTTATATAGTATTACGTTATAACGTATAACGTTATATAGTATTACGTTATAACGTATAACGTTATATAGTATTACGTTATAACGTATAACGTTATATAGTGTTACGTTATAACGTATAACGTTATATAGTATTACGTTATAACGTATAACGATATATAGTATTACGTTATAACGTATAACGTTATATAGTATTACGTTATAACGTATAACGTTATATAGTATTACGTTATAACGTATAACATTATATAGTATTACGTTATAACGTATAACGTTATATAGTATCACCATGTAACGTATAACGTTATATAGTATTACGTTATAACGTATAACGTTATATAGTATTACGTTATAACGTATAACGTTATATAGTATTACGTTATAACGTATAACGTTATATAGTATTACGTTATAACGTATAACGTTATATAGTATCACCATGTAACGTATAACGTTATATAGTATTACGTTATAACGTATAACGTTATATAGTATTACGTTATAACGTATAACGTTATATAGTATTACGTTATAACGTATAACATTATATAGTATTACGTTATAACGTATAACGTTATATAGTATCACCATGTAACGTATAACGTTATATAGTATTACGTTATAACGTATAACGTTATATAGTATTACGTTATAACGTATAACGTTATATAGTGTTACGTTATAACGTATAACGTTATATAGTATTACGTTATAACGTATAACGATATATAGTATTACGTTATAACGTATAACGTTATATAGTATTACGTTATGACGTATAACGTTATATAGTATGACGTTATGACGTATAACGTTATATAGTATTACGTTATACCGTATAACGTTATATAGTATTACGTTATAACGTATAACGTTATATAGTATTACGTTATAACGTTATATAGTATCACCATATAACGTATAACGTTATATAGTATTACGTTATAACGTATAACGTTATATAGTATTACGTTATAACGTATAACGTTATATAGTATTACGTTATAACGTATAACATTATATAGTATTACGTTATAACGTTATATAGTATCACCATATAACGTATAACGTTATATAGTATTACGTTATAACGTATAACGTTATATAGTATTACGTTATAACGTATAACGTTATATAGTATTACGTTATAACGTATAACATTATATAGTATTACGTTATAACGTATAACGTTATATAGTATTACGTTATAACGTATAACGTTATGTAGTATTACGTTATAACGTATAACGTTATATAGTATTACGTTATAACGTATAACGTTATATAGTATTACGTTATAACGTATAACATTATATAGTATTACGTTATAACGTATAACGTTATATAGTATCACCATGTAACGTATAACGTTATATAGTATTACGTTATAACGTATAACGTTATATAGTATTACGTTATAACGTATAACGTTATATAGTATTACGTTATAACGTATAACGTTATATAGTGTTACGTTATAACGTATAACGTTATATAGTATTACGTTATAACGTATAACGATATATAGTATTACGTTATAACGTATAACGTTATATAGTATTACGTTATGACGTATAACGTTATATAGTATTACGTTATAACGTATAACGTTATATAGTATTACGTTATAACGTATAACATTATATAGTATTACGTTATAACGTATAACGTTATATAGTATCACCATGTAACGTATAACGTTATATAGTATTACGTTATAACGTATAACGTTATATAGTATTACGTTATAACGTATAACGTTATATAGTATTACGTTATAACGTATAACATTATATAGTATTACGTTATAACGTATAACGTTATATAGTATTACGTTATAACGTATAACGTTATGTAGTATTACGTTATAACGTATAACGTTATATAGTATTACGTTATAACGTATAACGTTATATAGTATTACGTTATAACGTATAACATTATATAGTATTACGTTATAACGTATAACATTATATAGTATTACGTTATAACGTATAACGTTATATAGTATTACGTTATAACGTATAACATTATATAGTATTACGTTATAACGTATAACGTTATATAGTATCACCATGTAACGTATAACGTTATATAGTATTACGTTATAACGTATAACGTTATATAGTATTACGTTATAACGTATAACATTATATAGTATTACGTTATAACGTATAACGTTATATAGTATTACGTTATAACGTATAACGTTATGTAGTATTACGTTATAACGTATAACGTTATATAGTATTACGATATAACGTATAACGTTATATAGTATTACGTTATAACGTATAACATTATATAGTATTACGTTATAACGTATAACGTTATATAGTATCACCATGTAACGTATAACGTTATATAGTATTACGTTATAACGTATAACGTTATATAGTATTACGTTATAACGTATAACGTTATATAGTATTACGTTATAACGTATAACGTTATATAGTGTTACGTTATAACGTATAACGTTATATAGTATTACGTTATAACGTATAACGTTATATAGTATTACGTTATAACGTATAACGATATATAGTATTACGTTATAACGTATAACGTTATATAGTATTACGTTATAACGTATAACGTTATATAGTATCACCATGTAACGTATAACGTTATGTAGTATTACGTTATAACGTATAACGTTATATAGTATTACGTTATAACGTATAACGTTATATAGTATCACCATGTAACGTATAACGTTATATAGTATTACGTTATAACGTATAACGTTATATAGTATTACGTTATAACGTATAACGTTATATAGTATTACGTTATAACGTATAACGTTATATAGTATTACGTTATAACGTATAACATTATATAGTATTACGTTATAACGTATAACGTTATATAGTATTACGTTATAACGTATAACGTTATGTAGTATTACGTTATAACGTATAACGTTATATAGTATTACGTTATAACGTATAACGTTATATAGTATTACGTTATAACGTATAACATTATATAGTATTACGTTATAACGTATAACGTTATATAGTATTACGTTATAACGTATAACGTTATGTAGTATTACGTTATAACGTATAACGTTATATAGTATTACGTTATAACGTATAACGTTATATAGTATTACGTTATAACGTATAACGTTATATAGTATTACGTTATAACGTATAACATTATATAGTATTACGTTATAACGTATAACGTTATATAGTATCACCATGTAACGTATAACGTTATATAGTATTACGTTATAACGTATAACGTTATATAGTATTACGTTATAACGTATAACATTATATAGTATTACGTTATAACGTATAACGTTATATAGTATTACGTTATAACGTATAACGTTATGTAGTATTACGTTATAACGTATAACGTTATATAGTATTACGTTATAACGTATAACGTTATATAGTATTACGTTATAACGTATAACATTATATAGTATTACGTTATAACGTATAACGTTATATAGTATCACCATGTAACGTATAACGTTATATAGTATTACGTTATAACGTATAACGTTATATAGTATTACGTTATAACGTATAACGTTATATAGTGTTACGTTATAACGTATAACGTTATATAGTATTACGTTATAACGTATAACGATATATAGTATTACGTTATAACGTATAACGTTATATAGTATTACGTTATGACGTATAACGTTATATAGTACTACGTTATGACGTATAACGTTATATAGTATTACGTTATACCGTATAACGTTATATAGTATTACGTTATAACGTATAAAGTTATATAGTATTACGTTATAACGTTATATAGTATCACCATATAACGTATAACGTTATATAGTATTACGTTATAACGTATAACGTTATATAGTATTACGTTATAACGTATAACGTTATATAGTATTATGTTATAACGTATAACGTTATATAGTATTACGTTATAACGTTATATAGTATCACCATATAACGTATAACGTTATATAGTATTACGTTATAACGTATAACGTTATATAGTATTACGTTATAACGTATAACGTTATATAGTATTACGTTATAACGTATAACGTTATATAGTATTACGTTATAACGTATAACGTTATATAGTATTACCATATAACGTATATCGTTATATAGTATTACCTTATATCGTATAACGTTATATAGTATTACGTTATAGCGTATAACGTTATATAGTATCACCATGTAACGTATAACGTTATATAGTATTACGTTATAACGTATAACGTTATATACTATTACGTTATAACGTATAACGTTATATAGTATTACGTTTATAACGTATAACGTTATATAGTATTACGTTATAACGTATAACATTATATAGTATTACGTTATAACGTATAACGTTATATAGTATTACGTTATAACGTATAACATTATATAGTATTACGTTATAACGTATAACGTTATATAGTATCACCATGTAACGTATAACGTTATATAGTATTACGTTATAACGTATAACGTTATATAGTATTACGTTATAACGTATAACATTATATAGTATTACGTTATAACGTATAACGTTATATAGTATTACGTTATAACGTATAACGTTA
Source organism: Bombus flavifrons (assembly GCF_040668555.2). NCBI lineage: Eukaryota > Metazoa > Arthropoda > Insecta > Hymenoptera > Apidae > Bombus > Bombus flavifrons. The sequence goes on along the minus strand of NW_027184826.1, from coordinate 70,017 downwards.
TGTAGTATTACGTTATAACGTATAACGTTATATAGTATTACGTTATAACGTATAACGTTATATAGTATTACGTTATAACGTATAACGTTATATAGTATTACGTTATAACGTATAACGTTATATAGTATTACGTTATAACGTATAACGTTATATAGGTATTACGTTATAACGTATAACATTATATAGTATTACGTTATAACGTATAACGTTATATAGTATCACATGTAACGTATAACGTTATATAGTATTACGTTATAACGTATAACGTTATATAGTATTACGTTATAACGTATAACGTTATATAGTGTTACGTTATAACGTATAACGTTATATAGTATTACGTTATAACGTATAACGATATATAGTATTACGTTATAACGTATAACGTTATATAGTATTACGTTATGACGTATAACGTTATATAGTATTACGTTATGACGTATAACGTTATATAGTATTACGTTATACCGTATAACGTTATATAGTATTACGTTATAACGTATAACGTTATATAGTATTACGTTATAACGTTATATAGTATCACCATATAACGTATAACGTTATATAGTATTACGTTATAACGTATAACGTTATATAGTATTACGTTATAACGTATAACGTTATATAGTATTACGTTATAACGTATAACGTTATATAGTATTACGTTATAACGTATAACGTTATATAGTGTTACGTTATAACGTATAACGTTATATAGTATTACGTTATAACGTATAACGATATATAGTATTACGTTATAACGTATAACGTTATATAGTATTACGTTATAACGTATAACGTTATATAGTATCACATGTAACGTATAACGTTATATAGTATTACGTTATAACGTATAACGTTATATAGTATTACGTTATAACGTATAACATTATATAGTATTACGTTATAACGTATAACGTTATATAGTATTACGTTATAACGTATAACGTTATATAGTATTACGTTATAACGTATAACGATATATAGTATTACGTTATAACGTATAACGTTATATAGTATTACGTTATGACGTATAACGTTATATAGTATTACGTTATGACGTATAACGTTATATAGTATTACGTTATACCGTATAACGTTATATAGTATTACGTTATAACGTATAACGTTATATAGTATTACGTTATAACGTTATATAGTATCACCATATAACGTATAACGTTATATAGTATTACGTTATAACGTATAACGTTATATAGTATTACGTTATAACGTATAACGTTATATAGTATTACGTTATAACGTATAACGTTATATAGTATTACGTTATAACGTATAACGTTATATAGTATTACGTTATGACGTATAACGTTATATAGTATTACGTTATGACGTATAACGTTATATAGTATTACGTTATACCGTATAACGTTATATAGTATTACGTTATAACGTATAACGTTATATAGTATTACGTTATAACGTTATATAGTATCACCATATAACGTATAACGTTATATAGTATTACGTTATAACGTATAACGTTATATAGTATTACGTTATAACGTATAACGTTATATAGTATTACGTTATAACGTATAACGTTATATAGTATTACGTTATAACGTATAACGTTATATAGTGTTACGTTATAACGTATAACGTTATATAGTATTACGTTATAACGTATAACGATATATAGTATTACGTTATAACGTATAACGTTATATAGTATTACGTTATAACGTATAACGTTATGTAGTATTACGTTATAACGTATAACGTTATATAGTATTACGTTATAACGTATAACGTTATATAGTATTACGTTATAACGTATAACGTTATATAGTATTAAGTTATAACGTATAACGTTATATAGTATTACGTTATAACGTTATATAGTATCACCATATAACGTACAACGTTATATAGTATTACGTTATAACGTATAACGTTATATAGTATTACGTTATGACGTATAACGTTATATAGTATTACGTTATAACGTATAACGTTATATAGTATTACGTTATAACGTATAACGTTATATAGTATTACGTTATAACGTATAACGTTATGTAGTATTACGTTATAACGTATAACGTTATATAGTATTACGTTATAACGTATAACGTTATATAGTATTACGTTATAACGTATAACATTATATAGTATTACGTTATGACGTATAACGTTATATAGTATTACGTTATACCGTATAACGTTATATAGTATTACGTTATAACGTATAACGTTATATAGTATTACGTTATAACGTTATATAGTATCACCATATAACGTATAACGTTATATAGTATTACGTTATAACGTATAACGTTATATAGTATTACGTTATAACGTATAACGTTATATAGTATTAAGTTATAACGTATAACGTTATATAGTATTACGTTATAACGTTATATAGTATCACCATATAACGTACAACGTTATATAGTATTACGTTATAACGTATAACGTTATATAGTATTACGTTATGACGTATAACGTTATATAGTATTACGTTATAACGTATAACGTTATATAGTATTACGTTATAACGTATAACATTATATAGTATTACGTTATAACGTATAACGTTATATAGTATCACCATGTAACGTATAACGTTATATAGTATTACGTTATAACGTATAACGTTATATAGTATTACGTTATAACGTATAACGTTATATAGTATTACGTTATAACGTATAACGTTATATAGTATTACGTTATAACGTATAACATTATATAGTATTACGTTATAACGTATAACGTTATATAGTATCACCATGTAACGTATAACGTTATATAGTATTACGTTATAACGTATAACGTTATATAGTATTACGTTATAACGTATAACGTTATATAGTGTTACGTTATAACGTATAACGTTATATAGTATTACGTTATAACGTATAACGATATATAGTATTACGTTATAACGTATAACGTTATATAGTATTACGTTATGACGTATAACGTTATATAGTATTACGTTATACCGTATAACGTTATATAGTATTACGTTATAACGTATAACGTTATATAGTATTACGTTATAACGTTATATAGTATCACCATATAACGTATAACGTTATATAGTATTACGTTATAACGTATAACGTTATATAGTATTACGTTATAACGTATAACGTTATATAGTATTAAGTTATAACGTATAACGTTATATAGTATTACGTTATAACGTTATATAGTATCACCATATAACGTATAACGTTATATAGTATTACGTTATAACGTATAACGTTATATAGTATTACGTTATAACGTATAACGTTATATAGTATTACGTTATAACGTATAACGTTATATAGTATTACGTTATAACGTATAACGTTATATAGTATTACGTTATAACGTATAACATTATATAGTATTACGTTATAACGTATAACGTTATATAGTATCACCATGTAACGTATAACGTTATATAGTATTACGTTATAACGTATAACGTTATATAGTATTACGTTATAACGTATAACGTTATATAGTATTACGTTATAACGTATAACGTTATATAGTATTACGTTATAACGTATAACGTTATATAGTATCACCATGTAACGTATAACGTTATATAGTATTACGTTATAACGTATAACGTTATATAGTATTACGTTATAACGTATAACGTTATATAGTATTACGTTATAACGTATAACGTTATATAGTATTACGTTATAACGTATAACGTTATATAGTATTACGTTATAACGTATAACGTTATATAGTATTACGTTATAACGTATAACGTTATGTAGTATTACGTTATAACGTATAACGTTATATAGTATTACGTTATAACGTATAACGTTATATAGTATTACGTTATAACGTATAACATTATATAGTATTACGTTATAACGTATAACGTTATATAGTATCACCATGTAACGTATAACGTTATATAGTATTACGTTATAACGTATAACGTTATATAGTATTACGTTATAACGTATAACATTATATAGTATTACGTTATAACGTATGACGTTATATAGTATTACGTTATAACGTATAACGTTATGTAGTATTACGTTATAACGTATAACGTTATATAGTATTACGTTATAACGTATAACGTTATATAGTATTACGTTATAACGTATAACATTATATAGTATTACGTTATAACGTATAACGTTATATAGTATCACCATGTAACGTATAACGTTATATAGTATTACGTTATAACGTATAACGTTATATAGTATTACGTTATAACGTATAACGTTATATAGTGTTACGTTATAACGTATAACGTTATATAGTATTACGTTATAACGTATAACGATATATAGTATTACGTTATAACGTATAACGTTATATAGTATTACGTTATGACGTATAACGTTATATAGTACTACGTTATGACGTATAACGTTATATAGTATTACGTTATACCGTATAACGTTATATAGTATTACGTTATAACGTATAACGTTATATAGTATTACGTTATAACGTTATATAGTATCACCATATAACGTATAACGTTATATAGTATTACGTTATAACGTATAACGTTATATAGTATTACGTTATAACGTATAACGTTATATAGTATTAAGTTATAACGTATAACGTTATATAGTATTACGTTATAACGTTATATAGTATCACCATATAACGTATAACGTTATATAGTATTACGTTATAACGTATAACGTTATATAGTATTACGTTATAACGTATAACGTTATATAGTATCACCATGTAACGTATAACGTTATATAGTATTACGTTATAACGTATAACGTTATATAGTATTACGTTATAACGTATAACATTATATAGTATTACGTTATAACGTATAACGTTATATAGTATTACGTTATAACGTATAACGTTATGTAGTATTACGTTATAACGTATAACGTTATATAGTATTACGTTATAACGTATAACGTTATATAGTATTACGTTATAACGTATAACATTATATAGTATTACGTTATGACGTATAACGTTATATAGTATTACGTTATACCGTATAACGTTATATAGTATTACGTTATAACGTATAACGTTATATAGTATTACGTTATAACGTTATATAGTATAACCATATAACGTATAACGTTATATAGTATTACGTTATAACGTATAACGTTATATAGTATTACGTTATAACGTATAACATTATATAGTATTACGTTATAACGTATAACGTTATATAGTATCACCATGTAACGTATAACGTTATATAGTATTACGTTATAACGTATAACGTTATATAGTATTACGTTATAACGTATAACGTTATATAGTATTACGTTATAACGTATAACGTTATATAGTATTACGTTATAACGTATAACATTATATAGTATTACGTTATAACGTATAACGTTATATAGTATCACCATGTAACGTATAACGTTATATAGTATTACGTTATAACGTATAACGTTATATAGTATTACGTTATAACGTATAACGTTATATAGTGTTACGTTATAACGTATAACGTTATATAGTATTACGTTATAACGTATAACGATATATAGTATTACGTTATAACGTATAACGTTATATAGTATTACGTTATAACGTTATATAGTATCACCATATAACGTATAACGTTATATAGTATTACGTTATAACGTATAACGTTATATAGTATTACGTTATAACGTATAACGTTATATAGTATTAAGTTATAACGTATAACGTTATATAGTATTACGTTATAACGTTATATAGTATCACCATATAACGTATAACGTTATATAGTATTACGTTATAACGTATAACGTTATATAGTATCACCATGTAACGTATAACGTTATATAGTATTACGTTATAACGTATAACGTTATATAGTATTACGTTATAACGTATAACGTTATATAGTGTTACGTTATAACGTATAACATTATATAGTATTACGTTATAACGTATAACGTTATATAGTATTACGTTATAACGTATAACGTTATGTAGTATTACGTTATAACGTATAACGTTATATAGTATTACGTTATAACGTTATATAGTATCACCATATAACGTATAACGTTATATAGTATTACGTTATAACGTATAACGTTATATAGTATTACGTTATAACGTATAACGTTATATAGTATTAAGTTATAACGTATAACGTTATATAGTATTACGTTATAACGTATAACGTTATGTAGTATTACGTTATAACGTATAACGTTATATAGTATTACGTTATAACGTATAACGTTATATAGTATTAAGTTATAACGTATAACGTTATATAGTATTACGTTATAACGTTATATAGTATCACCATATAACGTATAACGTTATATAGTATTACGTTATAACGTATAACGTTATATAGTATTACGTTATAACGTATAACGTTATATAGTATTACGTTATGACGTATAACGTTATATAGTATTACGTTATAACGTATAACGTTATATAGTATTACGTTATAACGTATAACATTATATAGTATTACGTTATAACGTATAACGTTATATAGTATCACCATGTAACGTATAACGTTATATAGTATTACGTTATAACGTATAACGTTATATAGTATTACGTTATAACGTATAACGTTATATAGTATTACGTTATAACGTATAACGTTATATAGTATTACGTTATAACGTATAACGTTATATAGTATTACGTTATAACGTATAACGTTATATAGTGTTACGTTATAACGTATAACGTTATATAGTGTTACGTTATAACGTATAACGATATATAGTATTACGTTATAACGTATAACGTTATATAGTATTACGTTATGACGTATAACGTTATATAGTATTACGTTATACCGTATAACGTTATATAGTATTACGTTATAACGTATAACGTTATATAGTATTACGTTATAACGTTATATAGTATCACCATATAACGTATAACGTTATATAGTATTACGTTATAACGTATAACGTTATATAGTATTACGTTATAACGTATAACGTTATATAGTATTAAGTTATAACGTATAACGTTATATAGTATTACGTTATAACGTTATATAGTATCACCATATAACGTATAACGTTATATAGTATTACGTTATAACGTATAACGTTATATAGTATTACGTTATAACGTATAACGTTATATAGTATTACGTTATAACGTATAACGTTATATAGTATTACGTTATAACGTATAACGTTATATAGTATTACGTTATAACGTATAACGTTATATAGTATTACGTTATAACGTATAACATTATATAGTATTACGTTATAACGTATAACGTTATATAGTATCACCATGTAACGTATAACGTTATATAGTATTACGTTATAACGTATAACGTTATATAGTATTACGTTATAACGTATAACGTTATATAGTATTACGTTATAACGTATAACGTTATATAGTATTACGTTATAACGTATAACGTTATATAGTATTACGTTATAACGTATAACGTTATATAGTATCACCATGTAACGTATAACGTTATATAGTATTACGTTATAACGTATAACGTTATATAGTATTACGTTATAACGTATAACGTTATATAGTATTACGTTATAACGTATAACGTTATATAGTATTACGTTATAACGTATAACATTATATAGTATTACGTTATAACGTATAACATTATATAGTATTACGTTATAACGTATAACGTTATATAGTATCACCATGTAACGTATAACGTTATATAGTATTACGTTATAACGTATAACGTTATATAGTATTACGTTATAACGTATAACGTTATATAGTGTTACGTTATAACGTATAACGTTATATAGTATTACGTTATAACGTATAACGTTATATAGTATCACCATGTAACGTATAACGTTATATAGTATTACGTTATAACGTATAACGTTATATAGTATTACGTTATAACGTATAACGTTATATAGTATTACGTTATAACGTATAACGTTATATAGTATTACGTTATAACGTATAACGTTATATAGTATTACGTTATAACGTATAACATTATATAGTATTACGTTATAACGTATAACGTTATATAGTATTACGTTATAACGTATAACGTTATGTAGTATTACGTTATAACGTATAACGTTATATAGTATTACGTTATAACGTATAACGTTATATAGTATTACGTTATAACGTATAACATTATATAGTATTACGTTATAACGTATAACGTTATATAGTATCACCATGTAACGTATAACGTTATATAGTATTACGTTATAACGTATAACGATATATAGTATTACGTTATAACGTATAACATTATATAGTATTACGTTATAACGTATAACGTTATATAGTATTACGTTATAACGTATAACGTTATGTAGTATTACGTTATAACGTATAACGTTATATAGTATTACGTTATAACATATAACGTTATATAGTATTACGTTATAACGTATAACATTATATAGTATTACGTTATAACGTATAACGTTATATAGTATCACCTAGTAACGTATAACGTTATATAGTATTACGTTATAACGTATAACGTTATATAGTATTACGTTATAACGTATAACGTTATATAGTGTTACGTTATAACGTATAACGTTATATAGTATTACGTTATAACGTATAACGATATATAGTATTACGTTATAACGTATAACGTTATATAGTATTACGTTATGACGTATAACGTTATATAGTACTACGTTATGACGTATAACGTTATATAGTATTACGTTATACCGTATAACGTTATATAGTATTACGTTATAACGTATAACGTTATATAGTATTACGTTATAACGTTATATAGTATCACCATATAACTTATAACGTTATATAGTATTACGTTATAACGTATAACGTTATATAGTATTACGTTATAACGTATAACGTTATATAGTATTAAGTTATAACGTATAACGTTATATAGTATTACGTTATAACGTTATATAGTATCACCATATAACGTATAACGTTATATAGTATTACGTTATAACGTATAACGTTATATAGTATTACGTTATAACGTATAACGTTATATAGTATTACGTTATAACGTATAACGTTATATAGTATTACGTTATAACGTATAACGTTATATAGTATTACCATATAACGTATATCGTTATATAGTATTACCTTATATCGTATAACGTTATATAGTATTACGTTATAGCGTATAACGTTATATAGTATTACGTTATGACGTATAACGTTATATGGTATTACCATATAACGTATAGCGTTATATAGTATTACGTTATAACGTTATATAGTTTCACCATATAACGTATAACGTTATATAGTATTACGTTATAACGTATAACGTTATATAGTATTACGTTATAACGTATAACGTTATAACGTATAACGTTATATAGTATTACGTTATAACGTATAACGTTATAACGTATAACGTTATATAGTATTACGTTATAACGTATAATGTTATATAGTATTAGGTGAAGTAAAAAGTTCTGAGCGCTTTTTCGCTTTATTTCGACGATGAAATTAACATAGTCAAGATTATTCGATTTAGATTAAATATGCGCCGTTTTGTTCGATTACTTTTGTCCATTTTGAAGGCAATTTCATAATTCCGCGGTTGAAGAAGTCCTCGTCCCTATTGGTAAAAAACTTGACCAGCTCATTTTCACAAGCCTCTCTTGAGGCCAGTTTTGTACCATCAAGAAAATTTTGCAAAAACTTAAAAAGGTGATAATCGCTTGGTGCCAGGTCTGGACTGTACGGCGGATGCGATAGAACCTCCCAGCCAAGCTCTCGGAGCTTCTGACGCGTCGTTAAAGATGTGTGCGGCCTGGCGTTGTCTTGATGGAACACAACACCTTTCCTATTGGCCAATTCTGGCCGCTTCTGGTCGATCGCCTGCTTCAGTCTGGTCAGTTGTTGACAATAGAGGTCCGAATTAAGTGTTTGCCCCGATGGGAGCAGCTCATAATGGATGATTCCCTTCCAATCCCACCAAACACACAATAAAACCTTCTTGGCCGTTAATCCACGCTTGGCGATCGTTTGGGCCGGCCCACCGCGATTGGACCACGATCTTTTTCGGCTGTTGTTCTCGTATGTGACCCATTTTTCATCGCCAGTCACCATCCGCTTCAAAAATGGGTCGATTTCGTTACGTCTCAACAAAGAATCGCAGGCATCAATTCGGTCCAAAAGGTTCTTTTGCGTCAATTCATGTGGCACCCATACGTCGAGCTTCTTCTTGAGACCAGCCTTATGCAAATGGTTCCAAACGGTTTTCTGGCTAATCTTCAGTTCCTGGGCAATGGAATAAGTGCTCACATGCCGGTCCGACTCGACGATTTCCATGATTTTATCCACATTTTCGACGATTGGCCTACCAGAGCGTGCCTCATCTTCGACGTCAATATTACCAGAACGGAATCGTTGGAACCACCGCTTTGCTGTTGCATTCGATACTGTACTGGGTCCATAAACAGCACAAATTTTTTTGGCCGCCTGCTCCGCCTTTTCACCTTGGTCGTAGTGGTACTGAAGAATGTATCGAATTTTCTCTTTTTTTATCTCCATTTTCGAACGCTGTAACACACAACTGGCTTCACCGAACACAAAACTGACAAAGAACCTTTTTGATGCGTAATATCACCTTGAAATCGGTGTATACTATGACTCGATGCGATGTGCACATCGTGAGATATGGCTCACTAAAGACATCTAGCGAAAAACGCTCAGAACTTTTTACTTAACCTAATATTACGTTATAACGTATAACATTATATAGTATTACGTTATAACGTTATATAGTATCACCATATAACGTATAACGTTATATAGTATTACGTTATAACGTATAACGTTATATAGTATTACGTTATAACGTATAACGTTATAACGTATAACGTTATATAGTATTACGTTATAACGTATAACGTTATATAGTGTTACGTTATAACGTATAACGTTATATAGTGTTACGTTATAACGTATAACGTTATATAGTATTACGTTATAACGTATAACGTTATATAGTATTACGTTATAACGTATAACGTTATATAGTATTACGTTATGACGTATAACGTTATATAGTATTACGTTATAACGTATAAAGATATATAGTATTACGTTATAACGTATAACGTTATATAGTATTACGTTATGACGTATAACGTTATATAGTATTACGTTATAACGTATAACGTTATATAGTATTACGTTATAACGTATAACATTATATAGTATTACGTTATAACGTATAACGTTATATAGTATCACCATGTAACGTATAACGTTATATAGTATTACGTTATAACGTATAACGTTATATAGTATTACGTTATAACGTATAACGTTATATAGTATTACGTTATAACGTATAACGCTATATAGTATTACGTTATAACGTATAACATTATATAGTATTACGTTATAACGTATAACGTTATATAGTATTACGTTATAACGTATAACGTTATGTAGTATTACGTTATAACGTATAACGTTATATAGTTGTTAAGGAAATCATGAGGATTTGGAAATACAAATAACTGACTTTATTTCACACAACAGCTATACATCTATATTCCACTCTGAAGAACGTCTTGCACGCACGCTTGTCGCCAACCGACTCTTTCAAACGCTTCCTAACAACTACTAACGGTCCTTTGTCTCAACTCAGACCAGGACACCCTCTAACGCTTACACACACACTCTCATGTACAGTGTAAATGTATCACTTTCCTAACACGCCTCCTTACATTTATACTGTACATTTAATCGTATTTACATGCCTGTCGAATTACTTAACGGAAACTTTAACACTTATTGCTTTATTTACATTCCTCTTAATTTACATTCGTCCATGACCTAAACCTTTCGAATTTCTTTCTACACAGTGCCTTCGTGAAAATATCCGCAGTGTTTTCTTCTGTACTTACTTTTATTATGTTCATCTTAAATCTCTTGTCCGGTGCAAATATTTCAGTATTCGCAAAGCATATTTAAAATGTTTCTCGCTACAACAATCTTCTATCTACTCAGATAATTCGCACTATAACTTTCCAAGATATTCTTTCACTTCGCCTAGATCTTTTCATTTTAAATTTATCTGTTAATAACCCTTTTTTTTTTATTTTACTACAGATTAACAAATCGTTTACATATATTAGCAAATAAACAACATTTTCTCCCTCTCCATGAGTATATAAACACAATTCTACATTATTCTTCTTAAAACCTAATCTCGTCACATACCTATCAAAACACTCATACCAATCTCTCGGACTTTCTTTTAACCCATAAATCGCTCTCGATAATTTACAAACTCTATTCATTCATTCTACATATCATATTCTTTGCAACATCGCTCTCTTTTCTCTTTTATTTACAATGTCCTATTTTTTTTTTATCTCTTTCTTTTCCTCGCTTCGTTCTACTTTTGTTACATTTTTCGCCCTTGTTCCTCGCAGATACTTCACCTTCCCTGCTTCTATCTTCGTCATTATCCTTCTCCAATTTTCTATTCTTTTTCCTCTTCTTATAATTTTCTTCATTCTTACCATCTTCACTATTTTCACAACAAATCGCCTCCTCAAATGTACAAGGGATATCTACTTTACAATACTTTGTGTGAATCACACTGCTGTTTTCCTTTTCTGATCTTTCTTGTTCCTCTTCGCGTTCTGATGGCTTAAGTGGTTTTGGAAGCTTTTTCACAATATATGCTGGTGGCTCGTAATCATCATCTCCATCTGAATATTGTTCTTCTTCTTCATCTTCGTCAGAATCTAAATCAAGTTTGGTTTTATTGTCTGGTGGTAATCCATCTGGTACCTTTTTTTTCACCTACTTTAATATGTTGTTTTATATGTGTGACATAATCTGCCCTATCTCTCTCACGTTCCCTATCTCTTTCTCTTTCTCTTTCCCTGTCACGGTCCCTATCTCTTTCACGTTTCCTATCTATTTCTCTTTCTCTTTTACTCATACCACTACATATGGCACTGTTTACTAAGTGTTCCTTCCTTTTCAATATACTTTTCATTCTATATGTCCCATTCTCTTTGAACGCTACAGCCGTAAGTCTATTGTTTACATCTATTATTTTCGCAATATTTCCTTTTGTAATAACCGTATTCTTATTATCTGTTAGTTTACCTAAACTGATCAAATTTGCGGACATTTCTTTCACATAAAAAACTTTTCTCATATTTATTTTTGTTCGCTTTCCAAATGCTTCAAAGTAACTTATAACATTCCCAACTTTTGTCGCTTTTATCGATCTATTATCGCCTAAATATATATCTATTGGTTCTTTAAGGTCAATACATTTCTCAAAATACTTTGCATTATTTATTATATGATCGGTACAACCGCTATCTAATAGCCACATTATTTCCTTCTCACTTATCTCATTCGTCTCGCTGTTGTGTGCTGCGTGCGCCGTTGCTATCCATGTGCCTGCTCTTGAGTTTCCATGCTCGCTCGTGCCGGTTGTTGATTGACGATGGAAGTTTCCACGTCCCCTGCTCGTATTGCCTTTGTTTCCTTGTCCTCTGCTGCGACCTCGTGTTGGCCCATGCCAATAGCCGTTACTGCTTCCCGCTTGGACGCCATTTTGACACTCTCTCGCATAGTGTCCTTCTCTTCCACATCTGAAGCATCCTTCCTTTTTTGCAGAAAAGGCATTGGTTTGCATTTCTCCACGATTGGACTTATTTCTCTTCTCCGCTATTTCAATTTTATTTTTTACATACGCTACCGTTTGATTTTCTTCTTTCAATGCATCTATTATGTCCGCTATGTAGCTGTATTCTTCGGGTAACGTATTCAGCATGTAATTTAGTTTTTCCCTCTCACTCACTTGTGCGCCCGCACTTTTTAATTCATTTGTTAATTTTTCGAAATCTCTGAAAAACGATGCTGAATCACCGTAGTTATCCAGTCTTATCTTTTCCAATCTCCTTCTGCACACGATCTGTAGTGCCGTCGACTCTCTCAAGTACATTTCATCGAACTTTTTTACTATTTCATATGCCGTTTTTTCTTCCCTAACATACTCCAATTGTCTATTCGATAATGCACTATAAATTATATTTATTGCTTTCAAATCCATTTTGTCCCAGTCTTCATTGTCTTTTTTGTTCTTCATTCTTGTTATAACAATATCACATTCCTTATACTTGAGAAACATCGTAATTCTTTGCTTCCACATTCCATAATCCTCACCATCGAATATAGGTATCATGATTTCCGATCTCTCCATTTTAATTGATTCCTTATATCTTACTCAAGCGTTCCCACGTGCTCGAAGTATATCTTTTCTCTTCTTTCTTTGAACGTTTCTTCCCTTATTGAAACTCACTCGAACTAACTCGCAAGATTGAAAAAACACGCACTAAATATCTTGCAAAACTATAAACCACGCTCTGCTACCATGTTAAGGAAATCATGAGGATTTGGAAATACAAATAACTGACTTTATTTCACACAACAGCTATACATCTATATTCCACTCTGAAGAACGTCTTGCACGCACGCTTGTCGCCAACCGACTCTTTCAAACGCTTCCTAACAACTACTAACGGTCCTTTGTCTCAACTCAGACCAGGACACCCTCTAACGCTTACACACACACTCTCATGTACAGTGTAAATGTATCACTTTCCTAACAATAGTATTACGTTATAACGTATAACGTTATATAGTATTACGTTATAACGTATAACATTATATAGTATTACGTTATAACGTATAACGTTATATAGTATCACCATGTAACGTATAACGTTATATAGTATTACGTTATAACGTATAACGTTATATAGTATTACGTTATAACGTATAACGTTATATAGTATTACGTTATAACGTATAACGTTATATAGTATTACGTTATAACGTATAACGTTATATAGTATTACGTTATAACGTATAACGTTATGTAGTATTACGTTATAACGTATAACGTTATATAGTATTACGTTATAACGTATAACATTATATAGTATTACGTTATAACGTATAACGTTATATAGTATCACCATGTAACGTATAACGTTATATAGTATTACGTTATAACGTATAACGTTATATAGTATTACGTTATAACGTATAACGTTATATAGTGTTACGTTATAACGTATAACGTTATATAGTATTACGTTATAACGTATAACGATATATAGTATTACGTTATAACGTACAACGTTATATAGTATTACGTTATGACGTATAAAGTTATATAGTATTACGTTATGACGTATAACGTTATATAGTATTACGTTATACCGTATAACGTTATATAGTATTACGTTATAACGTATAACGTTATATAGTATTACGTTATAACGTATAACGTTATATAGTATTAAGTTATAACGTATAACGTTATATAGTATTACGTTATAACGTATAACGTTATATAGTATTACGTTATAACGTATAACGTTATGTAGTATTACGTTATAACGTATAACGTTATATAGTATTACGTTATAACGTATAACATTATATAGTATTACGTTATAACGTATAACGTTATATAGTATCACCATGAAACGTATAACGTTATATAGTATTACGTTATAACGTATAACGTTATATAGTATTACGTTATAACGTATAACGTTATATAGTGTTACGTTATAACGTATAACGTTATATAGTATTACGTTATAACGTATAACGATATATAGTATTACGTTATAACGTATAACGTTATATAGTATTACGTTATGACGTATAAAGTTATATAGTATTACGTTATGACGTATAACGTTATATAGTATTACGTTATACCGTATAACGTTATATAGTATTACGTTATAACGTATAACGTTATATAGTATTACGTTATAACGTATAACGTTATATAGTATTAAGTTATAACGTATAACGTTATATAGTATTACGTTATAACGTATAACGTTATGTAGTATTACGTTATAACGTATAACGTTATATAGTATTACGTTATAACGTATAACGTTATATAGTATTACGTTATAACGTATAACATTATATAGTATTACGTTATAACGTATAACGTTATATAGTATCACCATGTAACGTATAACGTTATATAGTATTACGTTATAACGTATAACATTATATAGTATTACGTTATAACGTATAACGTTATATAGTATTACGTTATAACGTATAACGTTATGTAGTATTACGTTATAACGTATAACGTTATATAGTATTACGTTATAACGTATAACGTTATATAGTATTACGTTATAACGTATAACATTATATAGTATTACGTTATAACGTATAACGTTATATAGTATCACCATGTAACGTATAACGTTATATAGTATTACGTTATAACGTATAACGTTATATAGTATTACGTTATAACGTATAACATTATATAGTATTACGTTATAACGTATAACGTTATATAGTATTACGTTATAACGTATAACGTTATGTAGTATTACGTTATATCGTATAACGTTATATAGTATTACGTTATAACGTATAACGTTATATAGTATTACGTTATAACGTATAACATTATATAGTATTACGTTATAACGTATAACGTTATATAGTATCACCATGTAACGTATAACGTTATATAGTATTACGTTATAACGTATAACGTTATATAGTATTACGTTATAACGTATGACGTTATATAGTGTTACGTTATAACGTATAACGTTATATAGTATTACGTTATAACGTATAACGATATATAGTATTACGTTATAATATAACGTTATATAGTATTACGTTATGACGTATAACGTTATATAGTATTACGTTATGACGTATAACGTTATATAGTATTACGTTATTACCGTATAACGTTATATAGTATTACGTTATAACGTATAACGTTATATAGTATTACGTTATAACGTATAACGTTATATAGTATTACGTTATGACGTATAACGTTATATAGTATTTACGTTATGACGTATAACGTTATATAGTATTACGTTATACCGTATAACGTTATATAGTATTACGTTATAACGTATAACGTTATATAGTATTACGTTATAACGTATAACGATATATAGTATTAAGTTATAACGTATAACGTTATATAGTATTACGTTATAACGTATAACGTTATATAGTATTACGTTATAACGTATAACGTTATATAGTATTACCATATAACGTATATCGTTATATAGTATTACCTTATATCGTATAACGTTATATAGTATTACGTTATAACGTATAACGTTATATAGTATTACGTTATGACGTATAACGTTATATGGTATTACCATATAACGTATAGCGTTATATAGTATTACGTTATAACGTTATATAGTTTCACCATATAACGTATAACGTTATATAGTATTACGGTATAACGTATAACGTTATATAGTATTACGTTATAACGTATAACGTTATAACGTATAACGTTATATAGTATTACGTTATAACGTATAACGTTATATAGTATTACGTTATAACGTATAACGTTATATAGTATTACGTTATAACGTATAACGTTATATAGTATCACCATGTAACGTATAACGTTATATAGTATTACGTTATAACGTATAACGTTATGTAGTATTACGTTATAACGTATAACGTTATATAGTATTACGTTATAACGTATAACGTTATATAGTATTACGTTATAACGTATAACATTATATAGTATTACGTTATAACGTATAACGTTATATAGTATCACCATGTAACGTATAACGTTATATAGTATTACGTTATAACGTATAACGTTATATAGTATTACGTTATAACGTATGACGTTATATAGTGTTACGTTATAACGTATAACGTTATATAGTATTACGTTATAACGTATAACGATATATAGTATTACGTTATAACGTTTAACGTTATATAGTATTACGTTATGACGTATAACGTTATATAGTATTACGTTATGACGTATAACGTTATATAGTATTACGTTATACCGTATAACGTTATATAGTATTACGTTATAACGTATAACGTTATATAGTATTACGTTATAACGTATAACGTTATATAGTATTAAGTTATAACGTATAACGTTATATAGTATTACGTTATAACGTATAACGTTATATAGTATTACGTTATAACGTATAACGTTATATAGTATTACCATATAACGTATATCGGTATATAGTATTACCTTATATCGTATAACGTTATATAGTATTACGTTATAACGTATAACGTTATATAGTATTACGTTATAACGTATAACGTTATGTAGTATTACGTTATATCGTATAACGTTATATAGTATTACGTTATAACGTTATATAGTATCACCATATAACTTATAACGTTATATAGTATTACGTTATAACGTATAACGTTATATAGTATTACGTTATAACGTATAACGTTATATAGTATTAAGTTATAACGTATAACGTTATATAGTATTACGTTATAACGTTATATAGTATCACCATATAACGTATAACGTTATATAGTATTACGTTATAACGTTATATAGTATCACCATATAACGTATAACGTTATATAGTATTACGTTATAACGTATAACGTTATATAGTATTACGTTATAACGTATAACGTTATATAGTATTACGTTATAACGTATAACGTTATATAGTATTACGTTATAACGTATAACGTTATATAGTATTACCATATAACGTATATCGTTATATAGTATTACCTTATATCGTATAACGTTATATAGTATTACGTTATAGCGTATAACGTTATATAGTATTACGTTATGACGTATAACGTTATATGGTATTACCATATAACGTATAGCGTTATATAGTATTACGTTATAACGTTATATAGTTTCACCATATAACGTATAACGTTATATAGTATTACGTTATAACGTATAACGTTATATAGTATTACGTTATAACGTATAACGTTATAACGTATAACGTTATATAGTATTACGTTATAACGTATAATGTTATATAGTATTAGGTGAAGTAAAAAGTTCTGAGCGCTTTTTCGCTTTATTTCGACGATGAAATTAACATAGTCAAGATTATTCGATTTAGATTAAATATGCGCCGTTTTGTTCGATTACTTTTGTCCATTTTGAAGGCAATTTCATAATTCCGCGGTTGAAGAAGTCCTCGTCCCTATTGGTAAAAAACTTGACCAGCTCATTTTCACAAGCCTCTCTTGAGGCCAGTTTTGTACCATCAAGAAAATTTTGCAAAAACTTAAAAAGGTGATAATCGCTTGGTGCCAGGTCTGGACTGTACGGCGGATGCGATAGAACCTCCCAGCCAAGCTCTCGGAGCTTCTGACGCGTCGTTAAAGATGTGTGCGGCCTGGCGTTGTCTTGATGGAACACAACACCTTTCCTATTGGCCAATTCTGGCCGCTTCTGGTCGATCGCCTGCTTCAGTCTGGTCAGTTGTTGACAATAGAGGTCCGAATTAAGTGTTTGCCCCGATGGGAGCAGCTCATAATGGATGATTCCCTTCCAATCCCACCAAACACACAATAAAACCTTCTTGGCCGTTAATCCACGCTTGGCGATCGTTTGGGCCGGCCCACCGCGATTGGACCACGATCTTTTTCGGCTGTTGTTCTCGTATGTGACCCATTTTTCATCGCCAGTCACCATCCGCTTCAAAAATGGGTCGATTTCGTTACGTCTCAACAAAGAATCGCAGGCATCAATTCGGTCCAAAAGGTTCTTTTGCGTCAATTCATGTGGCACCCATACGTCGAGCTTCTTCTTGAGACCAGCCTTATGCAAATGGTTCCAAACGGTTTTCTGGCTAATCTTCAGTTCCTGGGCAATGGAATAAGTGCTCACATGCCGGTCCGACTCGACGATTTCCATGATTTTATCCACATTTTCGACGATTGGCCTACCAGAGCGTGCCTCATCTTCGACGTCAATATTACCAGAACGGAATCGTTGGAACCACCGCTTTGCTGTTGCATTCGATACTGTACTGGGTCCATAAACAGCACAAATTTTTTTGGCCGCCTGCTCCGCCTTTTCACCTTGGTCGTAGTGGTACTGAAGAATGTATCGAATTTTCTCTTTTTTTATCTCCATTTTCGAACGCTGTAACACACAACTGGCTTCACCGAACACAAAACTGACAAAGAACCTTTTTGATGCGTAATATCACCTTGAAATCGGTGTATACTATGACTCGATGCGATGTGCACATCGTGAGATATGGCTCACTAAAGACATCTAGCGAAAAACGCTCAGAACTTTTTACTTAACCTAATATTACGTTATAACGTATAACATTATATAGTATTACGTTATAACGTTATATAGTATCACCATATAACGTATAACGTTATATAGTATTACGTTATAACGTATAACGTTATATAGTATTACGTTATAACGTATAACGTTATAACGTATAACGTTATATAGTATTACGTTATAACGTATAACGTTATATAGTGTTACGTTATAACGTATAACGTTATATAGTGTTACGTTATAACGTATAACGTTATATAGTATTACGTTATAACGTATAACGTTATATAGTATTACGTTATAACGTATAACGTTATATAGTATTACGTTATGACGTATAACGTTATATAGTATTACGTTATAACGTATAAAGATATATAGTATTACGTTATAACGTATAACGTTATATAGTATTACGTTATGACGTATAACGTTATATAGTATTACGTTATAACGTATAACGTTATATAGTATTACGTTATAACGTATAACATTATATAGTATTACGTTATAACGTATAACGTTATATAGTATCACCATGTAACGTATAACGTTATATAGTATTACGTTATAACGTATAACGTTATATAGTATTACGTTATAACGTATAACGTTATATAGTATTACGTTATAACGTATAACGCTATATAGTATTACGTTATAACGTATAACATTATATAGTATTACGTTATAACGTATAACGTTATATAGTATTACGTTATAACGTATAACGTTATGTAGTATTACGTTATAACGTATAACGTTATATAGTTGTTAAGGAAATCATGAGGATTTGGAAATACAAATAACTGACTTTATTTCACACAACAGCTATACATCTATATTCCACTCTGAAGAACGTCTTGCACGCACGCTTGTCGCCAACCGACTCTTTCAAACGCTTCCTAACAACTACTAACGGTCCTTTGTCTCAACTCAGACCAGGACACCCTCTAACGCTTACACACACACTCTCATGTACAGTGTAAATGTATCACTTTCCTAACACGCCTCCTTACATTTATACTGTACATTTAATCGTATTTACATGCCTGTCGAATTACTTAACGGAAACTTTAACACTTATTGCTTTATTTACATTCCTCTTAATTTACATTCGTCCATGACCTAAACCTTTCGAATTTCTTTCTACACAGTGCCTTCGTGAAAATATCCGCAGTGTTTTCTTCTGTACTTACTTTTATTATGTTCATCTTAAATCTCTTGTCCGGTGCAAATATTTCAGTATTCGCAAAGCATATTTAAAATGTTTCTCGCTACAACAATCTTCTATCTACTCAGATAATTCGCACTATAACTTTCCAAGATATTCTTTCACTTCGCCTAGATCTTTTCATTTTAAATTTATCTGTTAATAACCCTTTTTTTTTTATTTTACTACAGATTAACAAATCGTTTACATATATTAGCAAATAAACAACATTTTCTCCCTCTCCATGAGTATATAAACACAATTCTACATTATTCTTCTTAAAACCTAATCTCGTCACATACCTATCAAAACACTCATACCAATCTCTCGGACTTTCTTTTAACCCATAAATCGCTCTCGATAATTTACAAACTCTATTCATTCATTCTACATATCATATTCTTTGCAACATCGCTCTCTTTTCTCTTTTATTTACAATGTCCTATTTTTTTTTATCTCTTTCTTTTCCTCGCTTCGTTCTACTTTTGTTACATTTTTCGCCCTTGTTCCTCGCAGATACTTCACCTTCCCTGCTTCTATCTTCGTCATTATCCTTCTCCAATTTTCTATTCTTTTTCCTCTTCTTATAATTTTCTTCATTCTTACCATCTTCACTATTTTCACAACAAATCGCCTCCTCAAATGTACAAGGGATATCTACTTTACAATACTTTGTGTGAATCACACTGCTGTTTTCCTTTTCTGATCTTTCTTGTTCCTCTTCGCGTTCTGATGGCTTAAGTGGTTTTGGAAGCTTTTTCACAATATATGCTGGTGGCTCGTAATCATCATCTCCATCTGAATATTGTTCTTCTTCTTCATCTTCGTCAGAATCTAAATCAAGTTTGGTTTTATTGTCTGGTGGTAATCCATCTGGTACCTTTTTTTTCACCTACTTTAATATGTTGTTTTATATGTGTGACATAATCTGCCCTATCTCTCTCACGTTCCCTATCTCTTTCTCTTTCTCTTTCCCTGTCACGGTCCCTATCTCTTTCACGTTTCCTATCTATTTCTCTTTCTCTTTTACTCATACCACTACATATGGCACTGTTTACTAAGTGTTCCTTCCTTTTCAATATACTTTTCATTCTATATGTCCCATTCTCTTTGAACGCTACAGCCGTAAGTCTATTGTTTACATCTATTATTTTCGCAATATTTCCTTTTGTAATAACCGTATTCTTATTATCTGTTAGTTTACCTAAACTGATCAAATTTGCGGACATTTCTTTCACATAAAAAACTTTTCTCATATTTATTTTTGTTCGCTTTCCAAATGCTTCAAAGTAACTTATAACATTCCCAACTTTTGTCGCTTTTATCGATCTATTATCGCCTAAATATATATCTATTGGTTCTTTAAGGTCAATACATTTCTCAAAATACTTTGCATTATTTATTATATGATCGGTACAACCGCTATCTAATAGCCACATTATTTCCTTCTCACTTATCTCATTCGTCTCGCTGTTGTGTGCTGCGTGCGCCGTTGCTATCCATGTGCCTGCTCTTGAGTTTCCATGCTCGCTCGTGCCGGTTGTTGATTGACGATGGAAGTTTCCACGTCCCCTGCTCGTATTGCCTTTGTTTCCTTGTCCTCTGCTGCGACCTCGTGTTGGCCTATGCCAATAGCCGTTACTGCTTCCCGCTTGGACGCCATTTTGACACTCTCTCGCATAGTGTCCTTCTCTTCCACATCTGAAGCATCCTTCCTTTTTTGCAGAAAAGGCATTGGTTTGCATTTCTCCACGATTGGACTTATTTCTCTTCTCCGCTATTTCAATTTTATTTTTTACATACGCTACCGTTTGATTTTCTTCTTTCAATGCATCTATTATGTCCGCTATGTAGCTGTATTCTTCGGGTAACGTATTCAGCATGTAATTTAGTTTTTCCCTCTCACTCACTTGTGCGCCCGCACTTTTTAATTCATTTGTTAATTTTTCGAAATCTCTGAAAAACGATGCTGAATCACCGTAGTTATCCAGTCTTATCTTTTCCAATCTCCTTCTGCACACGATCTGTAGTGCCGTCGACTCTCTCAAGTACATTTCATCGAACTTTTTTACTATTTCATATGCCGTTTTTTCTTCCCTAACATACTCCAATTGTCTATTCGATAATGCACTATAAATTATATTTATTGCTTTCAAATCCATTTTGTCCCAGTCTTCATTGTCTTTTTTGTTCTTCATTCTTGTTATAACAATATCACATTCCTTATACTTGAGAAACATCGTAATTCTTTGCTTCCACATTCCATAATCCTCACCATCGAATATAGGTATCATGATTTCCGATCTCTCCATTTTAATTGATTCCTTATATCTTACTCAAGCGTTCCCACGTGCTCGAAGTATATCTTTTCTCTTCTTTCTTTGAACGTTTCTTCCCTTATTGAAACTCACTCGAACTAACTCGCAAGATTGAAAAAACACGCACTAAATATCTTGCAAAACTATAAACCACGCTCTGCTACCATGTTAAGGAAATCATGAGGATTTGGAAATACAAATAACTGACTTTATTTCACACAACAGCTATACATCTATATTCCACTCTGAAGAACGTCTTGCACGCACGCTTGTCGCCAACCGACTCTTTCAAACGCTTCCTAACAACTACTAACGGTCCTTTGTCTCAACTCAGACCAGGACACCCTCTAACGCTTACACACACACTCTCATGTACAGTGTAAATGTATCACTTTCCTAACAATAGTATTACGTTATAACGTATAACGTTATATAGTATTACGTTATAACGTATAACATTATATAGTATTACGTTATAACGTATAACGTTATATAGTATCACCATGTAACGTATAACGTTATATAGTATTACGTTATAACGTATAACGTTATATAGTATTACGTTATAACGTATAACGTTATATAGTATTACGTTATAACGTATAACGTTATATAGTATTACGTTATAACGTATAACGTTATATAGTATTACGTTATAACGTATAACGTTATGTAGTATTACGTTATAACGTATAACGTTATATAGTATTACGTTATAACGTATAACATTATATAGTATTACGTTATAACGTATAACGTTATATAGTATCACCATGTAACGTATAACGTTATATAGTATTACGTTATAACGTATAACGTTATATAGTAATACGTTATAACGTATAACGTTATATAGTGTTACGTTATAACGTATAACGTTATATAGTATTACGTTATAACGTATAACGATATATAGTATTACGTTATAACGTACAACGTTATATAGTATTACGTTATGACGTATAAAGTTATATAGTATTACGTTATGACGTATAACGTTATATAGTATTACGTTATACCGTATAACGTTATATAGTATTACGTTATAACGTATAACGTTATATAGTATTACGTTATAACGTATAACGTTATATAGTATTAAGTTATAACGTATAACGTTATATAGTATTACGTTATAACGTATAACGTTATATAGTATTACGTTATAACGTATAACGTTATGTAGTATTACGTTATAACGTATAACGTTATATAGTATTACGTTATAACGTATAACATTATATAGTATTACGTTATAACGTATAACGTTATATAGTATCACCATGAAACGTATAACGTTATATAGTATTACGTTATAACGTATAACGTTATATAGTATTACGTTATAACGTATAACGTTATATAGTATTACGTTATGACGTATAACGTTATATAGTATTACGTTATACCGTATAACGTTATATAGTATTACGTTATAACGTATAACGTTATATAGTATTACGTTATAACGTATAACGTTATATAGTATTACGTTATGACGTATAACGTTATATAGTATTACGTTATACCGTATAACGTTATATAGTATTACGTTATAACGTATAACGTTATATAGTATTACGTTATAACGTATAACGTTATGTAGTATTACGTTATATCGTATAACGTTATATAGTATTACGTTATAACGTATAACGTTATATAGTATTACGTTATAACGTATAACATTATATAGTATTACGTTATAACGTATAACATTATATAGTATTACGTTATAACGTATAACGTTATATAGTATCACCATGTAACGTATAACGTTATATAGTATTACGTTATAACGTATAACGTTATATAGTATTACGTTATAACGTATGACGTTATATAGTGTTACGTTATAACGTATAACGTTATATAGTATTACGTTATAACGTATAACGATATATAGTATTACGTTATAACGTATAACGTTATATAGTATTACGTTATGACGTATAACGTTATATAGTATTACGTTATGACGTATAACGTTATATAGTATTACGTTATACCGTATAACGTTATATAGTATTACGTTATAACGTATAACGTTATATAGTATTACGTTATAACGTATAACGTTATATAGTATTACGTTATGACGTATAACGTTATATAGTATTACGTTATGACGTATAACGTTATATAGTATTACGTTATACCGTATAACGTTATATAGTATTACGTTATAACGTATAACGTTATATAGTATTACGTTATAACGTATAACGTTATATAGTATTAAGTTATAACGTATAACGTTATATAGTATTACGTTATAACGTATAACGTTATATAGTATTACGTTATAACGTATAACGTTATATAGTATTACCATATAACGTATATCGTTATATAGTATTACCTTATATCGTATAACGTTATATAGTATTACGTTATAACGTATAACGTTATATAGTATTACGTTATGACGTATAACGTTATATGGTATTACCATATAACGTATAGCGTTATATAGTATTACGTTATAACGTTATATAGTTTCACCATATAACGTATAACGTTATATAGTATTACGGTATAACGTATAACGTTATATAGTATTACGTTATAACGTATAACGTTATAACGTATAACGTTATATAGTATTACGTTATAACGTATAACGTTATATAGTATTACGTTATAACGTATAACGTTATATAGTATTACGTTATAACGTATAACGTTATATAGTATCACCATGTAACGTATAACGTTATATAGTATTACGTTATAACGTATAACGTTATGTAGTATTACGTTATAACGTATAACGTTATATAGTATTACGTTATAACGTATAACGTTATATAGTATTACGTTATAACGTATAACATTATATAGTATTACGTTATAACGTATAACGTTATATAGTATCACCATGTAACGTATAACGTTATATAGTATTACGTTATAACGTATAACGTTATATAGTATTACGTTATAACGTATGACGTTATATAGTGTTACGTTATAACGTATAACGTTATATAGTATTACGTTATAACGTATAACGATATATAGTATTACGTTATAACGTTTAACGTTATATAGTATTACGTTATGACGTATAACGTTATATAGTATTACGTTATGACGTATAACGTTATATAGTATTACGTTATACCGTATAACGTTATATAGTATTACGTTATAACGTATAACGTTATATAGTATTACGTTATAACGTATAACGTTATATAGTATTAAGTTATAACGTATAACGTTATATAGTATTACGTTATAACGTATAACGTTATATAGTATTACGTTATAACGTATAACGTTATATAGTATTACCATATAACGTATATCGGTATATAGTATTACCTTATATCGTATAACGTTATATAGTATTACGTTATAACGTATAACGTTATATAGTATTACGTTATAACGTATAACGTTATGTAGTATTACGTTATATCGTATAACGTTATATAGTATTACGTTATAACGTATAACGTTATATAGTATTACGTTATAACGTATAACATTATATAGTATTACGTTATAACGTATAACGTTATATAGTATCACCATGTAACGTATAACGTTATATAGTATTACGTTATAACGTATAACGTTATATAGTATTACGTTATAACGTATGACGTTATATAGTGTTACGTTATAACGTATAACGTTATATAGTATTACGTTATAACGTATAACGATATATAGTATTACGTTATAACGTATAACGTTATATAGTATTACCTTATGACGTATAACGTTATATAGTATTACGTTATGACGTATAACGTTATATAGTATTACGTTATACCGTATAACGTTATATAGTATTACGTTATAACGTATAACGTTATATAGTATTACGTTATAACGTATAACGTTATATAGTATTAAGTTATAACGTATAACGTTATATAGTATTACGTTATAACGTATAACGTTATATAGTATTACGTTATAACGTATAACGTTATATAGTATTACCATATAACGTATATCGTTATATAGTATTACCTTATATCGTATAACGTTATATAGTATTACGTTATAACGTATAACGTTATATAGTATTACGTTATGACGTGTAACGTTATATGGTATTACCATATAACGTATAGCGTTATATAGTATTACGTTATAACGTTATATAGTTTCACCATATAACGTATAACGTTATATAGTATTACGGTATAACGTATAACGTTATATAGTATTACGTTATAACGTATAACGTTATAACGTATAACGTTATATAGTATTACGTTATAACGTATAACGTTATATAGTATTACGTTATAACGTATAACGTTATATAGTATTACGTTATAACGTATAACGTTATATAGTATCACCATGTAACGTATAACGTTATATAGTATTACGTTATAACGTATAACGTTATGTAGTATTACGTTATAACGTATAACGTTATATAGTATTACGTTATAACGTATAACGTTATATAGTATTACGTTATAACGTATAACATTATATAGTATTACGTTATAACGTATAACGTTATATAGTATCACCATGTAACGTATAACGTTATATAGTATTACGTTATAACGTATAACGTTATATAGTATTACGTTGTAACGTATGACGTTATATAGTGTTACGTTATAACGTATAACGTTATATAGTATTACGTTATAACGTATAACGATATATAGCATTACGTTATAACGTATAACGTTATATAGTATTACGTTATGACGTATAACGTTATATAGTATTACGTTATGACGTATAACGTTATATAGTATTACGTTATACCGTATAACGTTATATAGTATTACGTTATAACGTATAACGTTATATAGTATTACGTTATAACGTATAACGTTATATAGTATTAAGTTATAACGTATAACGTTATATAGTATTACGTTATAACGTATAACGTTATATAGTATTACGTTATAACGTATAACGTTATATAGTATCACCATGTAACGTATAACGTTATATAGTATTACCTTATATCGTATAACGTTATATAGTATTACGTTATTACGTATAACGTTATATAGTATTACGTTATAACGTATAACGTTATATAGTATTACGTTATAACGTATAACATTATGTAGTATTACGTTATAACGTATCACGTTACATAGTATTACGTTATAACGTATAACGTTATGTAGTATTACGTTATAACGTATAACGTTATATAGTATCACCATGTAACGTATAACGTTATATAGTATTACGTTATAACGTATAACGTTATATAGTATTACGTTATTACGTATAACGTTATATAGTATTACGTTATAACGTATAACGTTATATAGTATTACGTTATAACGTATAACATTATGTAGTATTACGTTATAACGTATCACGTTACATAGTATTACGTTATAACGTATAACGTTATGTAGTATTACGTTATAACGTATAACGTTATATAGTATTACGTTATTACGTATAACGTTATATAGTATTACGTTATAACGTATAACGTTATATAGTATTACGTTATAACGTATAACATTATATAGTATTACGTTATGACGTATAACGTTATATAGTATTACGTTATACCGTATAACGTTATATAGTATTACGTTATAACGTATAACGTTATATAGTATTACGTTATAACGTATAACGTTATATAGTATTAAGTTATAACGTATAACGTTATATAGTATTACGTTATAACGTATAACGTTATATAGTATTACGTTATAACGTATAACGTTATATAGTATCACCATGTAACGTATAACGTTATATAGTATTACGTTATAACGTATAACGTTATATAGTATTACGTTATAACGTATAACATTATATAGTATTACGTTATAACGTATAACGTTATATAGTATTACGTTATAACGTATAACGTTATGTAGTATTACGTTATAACGTATAACGTTATATAGTATTACGTTATAACGTATAACGTTATATAGTATTACGTTATAACGTATAACATTATATAGTATTACGTTATAACGTATAACGTTATATAGTATCACCATGTAACGTATAAGGTTGTATAGTATTACGTTATAACGTATAACGTTATATAGTATTACGTTATAACGTATAACATTATATAGTATTACGTTATAACGTATAACGTTATATAGTATTACGTTATAACGTATAACGTTATGTAGTATTACGTTATAACGTATAACGTTATATAGTATTACGTTATAACGTATAACGTTATATAGTATCACCATGTAACGTATAACGTTATATAGTATTACGTTATAACGTATAACGTTATATAGTGTTACGTTATAACGTATGACGTTATATAGTGTTACGTTATAACGTATAACGTTATATAGTATTACGTTATAACGTACAACGATATATAGTATTACGTTATAACGTATAACGTTATATAGTATTACGTTATGACGTATAACGTTATATAGTATTACGTTATGACGTATAACGTTATATAGTATTACGTTATACCGTATAACGTTATATAGTATTACGTTATAACGTATAACGTTATACAGTATTACGTTATAACGTATAACGTTATATAGTATTAAGTTATAACGTATAACGTTATATAGTATTACGTTATAACGTATAACGTTATATAGTATTACGTTATAACGTATAACGTTATATAGTATCACCATGTAACGTATAACGTTATATAGTATTACGTTATAACGTATAACGTTATATAGTGTTACGTTATAACGTATGACGCTATATAGTGTTACGTTATAACGTATAACGTTATATAGCATTACGTTATAACGTATAACGATATATAGTATTACGTTATAACGTATAACGTTATATAGTATTACGTTATGACGTATAACGTTATATAGTATTACGTTATGACGTATAACGTTATATAGTATTACGTTATACCGTATAACGTTATATAGTATTACGTTATAACGTATAACGTTATATAGTATTACGTTATAACGTATAACGTTATATAGTATTAAGTTATAACGTATAACGTTATATAGTATTACGTTATAACGTATAACGTTATATAGTATTACGTTATAACGTATAACGTTATATAGTATCACCATGTAACGTATAACGTTATATAGTATTACGTTATAACGTATAACGTTATATAGTATTACGTTATAACGTATAACATTATATAGTATTACGTTATAACGTATAACGTTATATAGTATTACGTTATAACGTATAACGTTATGTAGTATTACGTTATAACGTATAACGTTATATAGTATTACGTTATAACGTATAACGTTATATAGTATTACGTTATAACGTATAACATTATATAGTATTACGTTATAACGTATAACGTTATATAGTATCACCATGTAACGTATAAGGTTGTATAGTATTACGTTATAACGTATAACGTTATATAGTATTACGTTATAACGTATAACATTATATAGTATTGCGTTATAACGTATAACGTTATATAGTATTACGTTATAACGTATAACGTTATGTAGTATTACGTTATAACGTATAACGTTATATAGTATTACGTTATAACGTATAACGTTATATAGTATCACCATGTAACGTATAACGTTATATAGTATTACGTTATAACGTATAACGTTATATAGTGTTACGTTATAACGTATGACGTTATATAGTGTTACGTTATAACGTATAACGTTATATAGTATTACGTTATAACGTATAACGATATATAGTATTACGTTATAACGTATAACGTTATATAGTATTACGTTATGACGTATAACGTTATATAGTATTACGTTATGACGTATAACGTTATATAGTATTACGTTATACCGTATAACGTTATATAGTATTACGTTATAACGTATAACGTTATATAGTATTACGTTATAACGTATAACGTTATATAGTATCACCATGTAACGTATAACGTTATATAGTATTACGTTATAACGTATAACGTTATATAGTGTTACGTTATAACGTATGACGTTATATAGTATTACGTTATAACGTACAACGATATATAGTATTACGTTATAACGTATAACGTTATATAGTATTACGTTATAACGTATAACGTTATATAGTATCACCATGTAACGTATAACGTTATATAGTATTACGTTATAACGTATAACGTTATATAGTATTACGTTATAACGTATAACATTATATAGTATTACGTTATAACGTATAACGTTATATAGTATTACGTTATAACGTATAACGTTATGCAGTATTACGTTATAACGTATAACGTTATATAGTATTACGTTATAACGTATAACGTTATATAGTATTACGTTATAACGTATAACATTATATAGTATTACGTTATAACGTATAACGTTATATAGTATCACCATGTAACGTATAAGGTTGTATAGTATTACGTTATAACGTATAACGTTATATAGTATTACGTTATAACGTATAACATTATATAGTATTACGTTATAACGTATAACGTTATATAGTATTACGTTATAACGTATAACGTTATGTAGTATTACGTTATAACGTATAACGTTATATAGTATTACGTTATAACGTATAACGTTATATAGTATCACCATGTAACGTATAACGTTATATAGTATTACGTTATAACGTATAACGTTATATAGTGTTACGTTATAACGTATGACGTTATATAGTGTTACGTTATAACGTATAACGTTATATAGTATTTCGTTATAACGTATAACGATATATAGTATTACGTTATAACGTATAACGTTATATAGTATTACGTTATGACGTATAACGTTATATAGTATTACGTTATGACGTATAACGTTATATAGTATTACGTTATACCGTATAACGTTATATAGTATTACGTTATAACGTATAACGTTATATAGTATTACGTTATAACGTATAACGTTATATAGTATTAAGTTATAACGTATAACGTTATATAGTATTACGTTATAACGTATAACGTTATATAGTATTACGTTATAACGTATAACGTTATATAGTATCACCATGTAACGTATAACGTTATATAGTATTACGTTATAACGTATAACGTTATATAGTATTACGTTATAACGTATAACATTATATAGTATTACGTTATAACGTATAACGTTATATAGTATTACGTTATAACGTATAACGTTATGTAGTATTACGTTATAACGTATAACGTTATATAGTATTACGTTATAACGTATAACGTTATATAGTATTACGTTATAACGTATAACATTATATAGTATTACGTTATAACGTATAACGTTATATAGTATCACCATGTAACGTATAAGGTTGTATAGTATTACGTTATAACGTATAACGTTATATAGTATCACCATGTAACGTATAAGGTTGTATAGTATTACGTTATAACGTATAACGTTATATAGTATTACGTTATAACGTATAACATTATATAGTATTACGTTATAACGTATAACGTTATATAGTATTACGTTATAACGTATAACGTTATATAGTGTTACGTTATAACGTATGACGTTATATAGTGTTACGTTATAACGTATAACGTTATATAGTATTACGTTATAACGTATAACGATATATAGTATTACGTTATAACGTATAACGTTATATAGTATTACGTTATGACGTATAACGTTATATAGTATTACGTTATGACGCATAACGTTATATAGTATTACGTTATACCGTATAACGTTATATAGTATTACGTTATAACGTATAACGTTATATAGTATTACGTTATAACGTATAACGTTATATAGTATTAAGTTATAACGTATAACGTTATATAGTATTACGTTATAACGCATAACGTTATATAGTATTACGTTATAACGTATAACGTTATATAGTATTACCATATAACGTATATCGTTATATAGTATTACCTTATATCGTATAACGTTATATAGTATTACGTTATAACGTATAACGTTATATAGTATTACGTTATGACGTATAACGTTATATGGTATTACCATATAACGTATAGCGTTATATAGTATTACGTTATAACGTTATATAGTTTCACCATATAACGTATAACGTTATATAGTATTACGTTATAACGTATAACGTTATAACGTATAACGTTATATAGTATTACGTTATAACGTATAACATTATATAGTATTACGTTATAACGTATAACGTTATATAGTATCACCATGTTACGTATAAGGTTGTATAGTATTACGTTATAACGTATAACGTTATATAGTATTACGTTATAACGTATAACATTATATAGTATTACGTTATAACGTATAACGTTATATAGTATCACCATGTAACGTATAAGGTTGTATAGTATTACGTTATAACGTATAACGTTATATAGTATCACCATGTAACGTATAAGGTTGTATAGTATTACGTTATAACGTATAACGTTATATAGTATTACGTTATAACGTATAACATTATATAGTATTACGTTATAACGTATAACGTTATATAGTATTACGTTATAACGTATAACGTTATATAGTGTTACGTTATAACGTATGACGTTATATAGTGTTACGTTATAACGTATAACGTTATATAGTATTACGTTATAACGTATAACGATATATAGTATTACGTTATAACGTATAACGTTATATAGTATTACGTTATGACGTATAACGTTATATAGTATTACGTTATGACGTATAACGTTATATAGTATTACGTTATACCGTATAACGTTATATAGTATTACGTTATAACGTATAACGTTATATAGTATTACGTTATAACGTATAACGTTATATAGTATTAAGTTAGAACGTATAACGTTATATAGTATTACGTTATAACGTATAACGTTATATAGTATTACGTTATAACGTATAACGTTATATAGTATTACCATATAACGTATATCGTTATATAGTATTACCTTATATCGTATAACGTTATATAGTACTACGTTATAACGTATAACGTTATATAGTATTACGTTATGACGTATAACGTTATATAGTATTACGTTATGACGTATAACGTTATATAGTATTACGTTATACCGTATAACGTTATATAGTATTACGTTATAACGTATAACGTTATATAGTATTACGTTATACCGTATAACGTTATATAGTATTACGTTATAACGTATAACGTTATATAGTATTACGTTATAACGTATAACGTTATATAGTATTACGTTATAACGTATAACGTTATATAGTATTAAGTTAT
This sequence comes from Bombus flavifrons, assembly GCF_040668555.2. Taxonomy (NCBI): domain Eukaryota; kingdom Metazoa; phylum Arthropoda; class Insecta; order Hymenoptera; family Apidae; genus Bombus; species Bombus flavifrons. Next base: position 35,282 of record NW_027184826.1, on the reverse strand, counting down.
AACGTATAACGTTATATAGTATTACGTTATAACGTATAACGTTATGTAGTATTACGTTATAACGTATAATGTTATATAGTATTACGTTATAACGTATAACGTTATATAGTATTACGTTATAACGTATAACATTATATAGTATTACGTTATAACGTATAACGTTATATAGTATCACCATGTAACGTATAACGTTATATAGTATTACGTTATAACGTATAACATTATATAGTATTACGTTATAACGTATAACGTTATATAGTATTACGTTATAACGTATAACGTTATGTAGTATTACGTTATAACGTATAACGTTATATAGTATTACGTTATAACGTATAACGTTATATAGTATTACGTTATAACGTATAACATTATATAGTATTACGTTATAACGTATAACGTTATATAGTATCACCATGTTACGTATAAGGTTGTATAGTATTACGTTATAACGTATAACGTTATATAGTATCACCATGTAACGTATAAGGTTGTATAGTATTACGTTATAACGTATAACGTTATATAGTATCACCATGTAACGTATAAGGTTGTATAGTATTACGTTATAACGTATAACGTTATATAGTATTACGTTATAACGTATAACATTATATAGTATTACGTTATAACGTATAACGTTATATAGTATTACGTTATAACGTATAACGTTATATAGTGTTACGTTATAACGTATGACGTTATATAGTGTTACGTTATAACGTATAACGTTATATAGTATTACGTTATAACGTATAACGATATATAGTATTACGTTATAACGTATAACGTTATATAGTATTACGTTATGACGTATAACGTTATATAGTATTACGTTATGACGCATAACGTTATATAGTATTACGTTATACCGTATAACGTAATATAGTATTACGTTATAACGTATAACGTTATATAGTATTACGTTATAACGTATAACGTTATATAGTATTACCATATAACGTATATCGTTATATAGTATTACCTTATATCGTATAACGTTATATAGTATTACGTTATAACGTATAACGTTATATAGTATTACGTTATGACGTATAACGTTATATGGTATTACCATATAACGTATAGCGTTATATAGTATTACGTTATAACGTTATATAGTTTCACCATATAACGTATAACGTTATATAGTATTACGTTATAACGTATAACGTTATAACGTATAACGTTATATAGTATTACGTTATAACGTATAACATTATATAGTATTACGTTATAACGTATAACGTTATATAGTATTACGTTATAACGTATAACGTTATATAGTATTACGTTATAACGTATAACGCTATATAGTATTACGTTATAACGTATAACGATATATAGTATTACGTTATAACGTATAACGTTATATAGTATTACGTTATAACGTATAACGTTATATAGTATTGCGTTATAACGTATAACGTTATATAGTATTACGTTATATCGTATAACGTTATATAGTATTAAGTTATAACGTATAACGTTATATAGTATTACGTTATAACGTATAACGTTATATAGTATTACGTTATAACGTATAACGTTATATACTATTACCATATAACGTATATCGTTATATAGTATTACCTTATATCGTATAACGTTATATAGTATTACGTTATAACGTATAACGTTATATAGTATTACGTTATGACGTATAACGTTATATGGTATTACCATATAACGTATAGCGTTATATAGTATTACGTTATAACGTTATATAGTTTCACCATATAACGTATAACGTTATATAGTATTACGTTATAACGTATAACGTTATAACGTATAACGTTATACAGTATTACGTTATAACGTATAACATTATATAGTATTACGTTATAACGTATAACATTATATAGTATTACGTTATAACGTATAACGTTATATAGTATTACGTTATAACGTATAACATTATATAGTATTACGTTATAACGTATAACGTTATATAGTATCACCATGTAACGTATAACATTATATAGTATTACGTTATAACGTATAACGTTATATAGTATTACGTTATAACGTATAACGTTATGTAGTATTACGTTATAACGTATAACGTTATATAGTATTACGTTATAACGTATAACGTTATATAGTATTACGTTATAACGTATAACATTATATAGTATTACGTTATAACGTATAACGTTATATAGTATCACCATGTAACGTATAACGTTATATAGTATTACGTTATAACGTATAACGTTATATAGTATTACGTTATAACGTATAACGTTATATAGTGTTACGTTATAACGTATAACGTTATATAGTATTACGTTATAACGTATAACGATATATAGTATTACGTTATAACGTATAACGTTATATAGTATTACGTTATGACGTATAACGTTATATAGTATTACGTTATAACGTATAACGTTATGTAGTATTACGTTATAACGTATAACGTTATATAGTATTACGTTATAACGTATAACGTTATATAGTATTACGTTATAACGTATAACGTTATATAGTATTAAGTTATAACGTATAACGTTATATAGTATTACGTTATAACGTATAACGTTATGTAGTATTACGTTATAACGTATAATGTTATATAGTATTACGTTATAACGTATAACGTTATATAGTATTACGTTATAACGTATAACATTATATAGTATTACGTTATAACGTATAACGTTATATAGTATCACCATGTAACGTATAACGTTATATAGTATTACGTTATAACGTATAACGTTATATAGTATTACGTTATAACGTATAACATTATATAGTATTACGTTATAACGTATAACGTTATATAGTGTTACGTTATAACGTATAACGTTATATAGTATTACGTTATAACGTATAACGTTATATAGTATTACGTTATAACGTATAACGTTATATAGTATCACCATGTAACGTATAACGTTATATAGTATTACGTTATAACGTATAACGTTATATAGTATTACGTTATAACGTATAACATTATATAGTATTACGTTATAACGTATAACGTTATATAGTATTACGTTATAACGTATAACGTTATGTAGTATTACGTTATAACGTATAACGTTATATAGTATTACGTTATAACGTATAACGTTATATGGTATTACGTTATAACGTATAACATTATATAGTATTACGTTATAACGTATAACGTTATATAGTATCACCATGTAACGTATAACGTTATATAGTATTACGTTATAACGTATAACGTTATATAGTATTACGTTATAACGTATAACGTTATATAGTGTTACGTTATAACGTATAACATTATATAGTATTACGTTATAACGTATAACGTTATGTAGTATTACGTTATAACGTATAACGTTATATAGTATTACGTTATAACGTATAACGTTATATAGTATCACCATGTAACGTATAACGTTATATAGTATTACGTTATAACGTATAACGTTATATAGTGTTACGTTATAACGTATAACATTATATAGTATTACGTTATAACGTATAACGTTATATAGTATTACGTTATAACGTATAACGTTATATAGTATTACGTTATAACGTATAACATTATATAGTATTACGTTATAACGTATAACGTTATATAGTATTACGTTATAACGTATAACGTTATGTAGTATTACGTTATAACGTATAACGTTATATAGTATTACGTTATAACGTATAACGTTATATAGTATCACCATGTAACGTATAACGTTATATAGTATTACGTTATAACGTATAACGTTATATAGTATTACGTTATAACGTATAACATTATATAGTATTACGTTATAACGTATAACGTTATATAGTATTACGTTATAACGTATAACGTTATATAGTATTAAGTTATAACGTATAACGTTATATAGTATTACGTTATAACGTATAACGTTATGTAGTATTACGTTATAACGTATAATGTTATATAGTATTACGTTATAACGTATAACGTTATATAGTATTACGTTATAACGTATAACATTATATAGTATTACGTTATAACGTATAACGTTATATAGTATTACGTTATAACGTATAACGTTATGTAGTATTACGTTATAACGTATAACGTTATATAGTATTACGTTATAACGTATAACGTTATATAGTATTACGTTATAACGTATAACATTATATAGTATTACGTTATAACGTATAACGTTATATAGTATCACCATGTAACGTATAAGGTTGTATAGTATTACGTTATAACGTATAACGTTATATAGTATTACGTTATAACGTATAACATTATATAGTATTACGTTATAACGTATAACGTTATATAGTATTACGTTATAACGTATAACGTTATGTAGTATTACGTTATAACGTATAACGTTATATAGTATTACGTTATAACGTATAACGTTATATAGTATCACCATGTAACGTATAACGTTATATAGTATTACGTTATAACGTATAACGTTATATAGTGTTACGTTATAACGTATGACGTTATATAGTGTTACGTTGTAACGTATAACGTTATATAGTATTACGTTATAACGTATAACGATATATAGTATTACGTTATAACGTACAACGTTATATAGTATTACGTTATGACGTATAACGTTATATAGTATTACGTTATGACGTATAACGTTATATAGTATTACGTTATAACGTATAACGTTATATAGTATTACGTTATAACGTATAACGTTATATAGTATTACGTTATCACGTATAACGTTATATAGCATCACCATGTAACGTATAACGTTATATAGTATTACGTTATAACGTATAACGTTATATAGTATTACGTTATAACGTATAACATTATATAGTATTACGTTATAACGTATAACGTTATATAGTATTACGTTATAACGTATAACGTTATGTAGTATTACGTTATAACGTATAACGTTATATAGTATTACGTTATAACGTATAACGTTATATAGTATTACGTTATAACGTATAACATTATATAGTATTACGTTATAACGTATAACGTTATATAGTATCACCATGTAACGTATAAGGTTGTATAGTATTACGTTATAACGTATAACGTTATATAGTATTACGTTATAACGTATAACATTATATAGTATTACGTTATAACGTATAACGTTATATAGTATTACGTTATAACGTATAACGTTATGTAGTATTACGTTATAACGTATAACGTTATATAGTATTACGTTATAACGTATAACGTTATATAGTATCACCATGTAACGTATAACGTTATATAGTATTACGTTATAACGTATAACGTTATATAGTGTTACGTTATAACGTATGACGTTATATAGTGTTACGTTATAACGTATAACGTTATATAGTATTACGTTATAACGTATAACGATATATAGTATTACGTTATAACGTATAACGTTATATAGTATTACGTTATGACGTATAACGTTATATAGTATTACGTTATGACGTATAACGTTATATAGTATTACGTTATACCGTATAACGTTATATAGTATTACGTTATAACGTATAACGTTATATAGTATTACGTTATAACGTATAACGTTATATAGTATTAAGTTATAACGTATAACGTTATATAGTATTACGTTATAACGTATAACGTTATATAGTATTACGTTATAACGTATAACGTTATATAGTATTACCATATAACGTATATCGTTATATAGTATTACCTTATATCGTATAACGTTATATAGTATTACGTTATAACGTATAACGTTATATAGTATTACGTTATGACGTATAACGTTATATAGTATTACGTTATGACGTATAACGTTATATAGTATTACGTTATACCGTATAACGTTATATAGTATTACGTTATAACGTATAACGTTATATAGTATTACGTTATAACGTATAACGTTATATAGTATTAAGTTATAACGTATAACGTTATATAGTATTACGTTATAACGTATAACGTTATGTAGTATTACGTTATAACGTATAATGTTATATAGTATTACGTTATAACGTATAACGTTATATAGTATTACGTTATAACGTATAACATTATATAGTATTACGTTATAACGTATAACGTTATATAGTATTACGTTATAACGTATAACGTTATGTAGTATTACGTTATAACGTATAACGTTATATAGTATTACGTTATAACGTATAACGTTATATAGTATTACGTTATAACGTATAACATTATATAGTATTACGTTATAACGTATAACGTTATATAGTATCACCATGTAACGTATAAGGTTGTATAGTATTACGTTATAACGTATAACGTTATATAGTATCACCATGTAACGTATAAGGTTGTATAGTATTACGTTATAACGTATAACGTTATATAGTATTACGTTATAACGTATAACATTATATAGTATTACGTTATAACGTATAACGTTATATAGTATTACGTTATAACGTATAACGTTATATAGTGTTACGTTATAACGTATGACGTTATATAGTGTTACGTTATAACGTATAACGTTATATAGTATTACGTTATAACGTATAACGATATATAGTATTACGTTATAACGTATAACGTTATATAGTATTACGTTATGACGTATAACGTTATATAGTATTACGTTATGACGCATAACGTTATATAGTATTACGTTATACCGTATAACGTTATATAGTATTACGTTATAACGTATAACGTTATATAGTATTACGTTATAACGTATAACGTTATATAGTATTAAGTTATAACGTATAACGTTATATAGTATTACGTTATAACGTATAACGTTATATAGTATTACGTTATAACGTATAACGTTATATAGTATTACCATATAACGTATATCGTTATATAGTATTACCTTATATCGTATAACGTTATATAGTATTACGTTATAACGTATAACGTTATATAGTATTACGTTATGACGTATAACGTTATATGGTATTACCATATAACGTATAGCGTTATATAGTATTACGTTATAACGTTATATAGTTTCACCATATAACGTATAACGTTATATAGTATTACGTTATAACGTATAACGTTATAACGTATAACGTTATATAGTATTACGTTATAACGTATAACGTTATATAGTATTACGTTATAACGTATAACATTATATAGTATTACGTTATAACGTATAACGTTATATAGTATCACCATGTAACGTATAAGGTTGTATAGTATTACGTTATAACGTATAACGTTATATAGTATTACGTTATAACGTATAGCATTATATAGTATTACGTTATAACGTATAACGTTATATAGTATTACGTTATAACGTATAACGTTATGTAGTATTACGTTATAACGTATAACGTTATATAGTATTACGTTATAACGTATAACGTTATATAGTATCACCATGTAACGTATAACGTTATATAGTATTACGTTATAACGTATAACGTTATATAGTGTTACGTTATAACGTATGACGTTATATAGTGTTACGTTATAACGTATAACGTTATATAGTATTACGTTATAACGTATAACGATATATAGTATTACGTTATAACGTATAACGTTATATAGTATTACGTTATGACGTATAACGTTATATAGTATTACGTTATAACGTATAACGTTATATAGTATTAAGTTATAACGTATAACGTTATATAGTATTACGTTATAACGTATAACGTTATGTAGTATTACGTTATAACGTATAATGTTATATAGTATTACGTTATAACGTATAACGTTATATAGTATTACGTTATAACGTATAACATTATATAGTATTACGTTATAACGTATAACGTTATATAGTATCACCATGTAACGTATAACGTTATATAGTATTACGTTATAACGTATAACGTTATATAGTATTACGTTATAACGTATAACATTATATAGTATTACGTTATAACGTATAACGTTATATAGTATTACGTTATAACGTATAACGTTATGTAGTATTACGTTATAACGTATAACGTTATATAGTATTACGTTATAACGTATAACGTTATATAGTATTACGTTATAACGTATAACATTATATAGTATTACGTTATAACGTATAACGTTATATAGTATCACCATGTAACGTATAAGGTTGTATAGTATTACGTTATAACGTATAACGTTATATAGTATCACCATGTAACGTATAAGGTTGTATAGTATTACGTTATAACGTATAACGTTATATAGTATCACCATGTAACGTATAAGGTTGTATAGTATTACGTTATAACGTATAACGTTATATAGTATTACGTTATAACGTATAACATTATATAGTATTACGTTATAACGTATAACGTTATATAGTATTACGTTATAACGTATAACGTTATATAGTGTTACGTTATAACGTATGACGTTATATAGTGTTACGTTATAACGTATAACGTTATATAGTATTACGTTATAACGTATAACGATATATAGTATTACGTTATAACGTATAACGTTATATAGTATTACGTTATGACGTATAACGTTATATAGTATTACGTTATGACGCATAACGTTATATAGTATTACGTTATACCGTATAACGTTATATAGTATTACGTTATAACGTATAACGTTATATAGTATTACGTTATAACGTATAACGTTATATAGTATTAAGTTATAACGTATAACGTTATATAGTATTACGTTATAACGTATAACGTTATATAGTATTACGTTATAACGTATAACGTTATATAGTATTACCATATAACGTATATCGTTATATAGTATTACCTTATATCGTATAACGTTATATAGTATTACGTTATAACGTATAACGTTATATAGTATTACGTTATGACGTATAACGTTATATGGTATTACCATATAACGTATAGCGTTATATAGTATTACGTTATAACGTTATATAGTTTCACCATATAACGTATAACGTTATATAGTATTACGTTATAACGTATAACGTTATAACGTATAACGTTATATAGTATTACGTTATAACGTATAACGTTATATAGTATTACGTTATAACGTATAACGCTATATAGTATTACGTTATAACGTATAACGATATATAGTATTACGTTATAACGTATAACGTTATATAGTATTACGTTATAACGTATAACGTTATATAGTATTACGTTATAACGTATAACGTTATATAGTATTACGTTATATCGTATAACGTTATATAGTATTACGTTATAACGTATAACGTTATATAGTATTACGTTATAACGTATAACGTTATATAGTATTACGTTATAACGTATAACGCTATATAGTATTACGTTATAACGTATAACGATATATAGTATTACGTTATAACGTATAACGTTATATAGTATTACGTTATAACGTATAACGTTATATAGTATTACGTTATAACGTATAACGTTATATAGTATTACGTTATATCGTATAACGTTATATAGTATTAAGTTATAACGTATAACGTTATATAGTATTACGTTATAACGTATAACGTTATATAGTATTACGTTATAACGTATAACGTTATATACTATTACCATATAACGTATATCGTTATATAGTATTACCTTATATCGTATAACGTTATATAGTATTACGTTATAACGTATAACGTTATATAGTATTACGTTATGACGTATAACGTTATATGGTATTACCATATAACGTATAGCGTTATATAGTATTACGTTATAACGTTATATAGTTTCACCATATAACGTATAACGTTATATAGTATTACGTTATAACGTATAACGTTATAACGTATAACGTTATATAGTATTACGTTATAACGTATAACATTATATAGTATTACGTTATAACGTATAACATTATATAGTATTACGTTATAACGTATAACGTTATATAGTATTACGTTATAACGTATAACATTATATAGTATTACGTTATAACGTATAACGTTATATAGTATCACCATGTAACGTATAACATTATATAGTATTACGTTATAACGTATAACGTTATATAGTATTACGTTATAACGTATAACGTTATGTAGTATTACGTTATAACGTATAACGTTATATAGTATTACGTTATAACGTATAACGTTATATAGTATTACGTTATAACGTATAACATTATATAGTATTACGTTATAACGTATAACGTTATATAGTATCACCATGTAACGTATAACGTTATATAGTATTACGTTATAACGTATAACGTTATATAGTATTACGTTGTAACGTATAACGTTATATAGTGTTACGTTATAACGTATAACGTTATATAGTATTACGTTATAACGTATAACGATATATAGTATTACGTTATAACGTATAACGTTATATAGTATTACGTTATGACGTATAACGTTATATAGTATTACGTTATAACGTATAACGTTATGTAGTATTACGTTATAACGTATAACGTTATATAGTATTACGTTATAACGTATAACGTTATATAGTATTACGTTATAACGTATAACGTTATATAGTATTAAGTTATAACGTATAACGTTATATAGTATTACGTTATAACGTATAACGTTATGTAGTATTACGTTATAACGTATAATGTTATATAGTATTACGTTATAACGTATAACGTTATATAGTATTACGTTATAACGTATAACATTATATAGTATTACGTTATAACGTATAACGTTATATAGTATCACCATGTAACGTATAACGTTATATAGTATTACGTTATAACGTATAACGTTATATAGTATTACGTTATAACGTATAACATTATATAGTATTACGTTATAACGTATAACGTTATATAGTATTACGTTATAACGTATAACGTTATGTAGTATTACGTTATAACGTATAACGTTATATAGTATTACGTTATAACGTATAACGTTATATAGTATTACGTTATAACGTATAACATTATATAGTATTACGTTATAACGTATAACGTTATATAGTATCACCATGTAACGTATAAGGTTATATAGTATTACGTTATAACGTATAACGTTATATAGTATTACGTTATAACGTATAACATTATATAGTATTACGTTATAACGTATAACGTTATATAGTATCACCATGTAACGTATAACATTATATAGTATTACTTTATAACGTATAACGTTATATAGTATTACGTTATAACGTATAACGTTATGTAGTATTACGTTATAACGTATAACGTTATATAGTATTACGTTATAACGTATAACGTTATATAGTATTACGTTATAACGTATAACATTATATAGTATTACGTTATAACGTATAACGTTATATAGTATCACCATGTAACGTATAACGTTATATAGTATTACGTTATAACGTATAACGTTATATAGTATTACGTTATAACGTATAACGTTATATAGTGTTACGTTATAACGTATAACGTTATATAGTATTACGTTATAACGTATAACGATATATAGTATTACGTTATAACGTATAACGTTATATAGTATTACGTTATGACGTATAACGTTATATAGTATTACGTTATAACGTATAACGTTATGTAGTATTACGTTATAACGTATAACGTTATATAGTATTACGTTATAACGTATAACGTTATATAGTATTACGTTATAACGTATAACGTTATATAGTATTAAGTTATAACGTATAACGTTATATAGTATTACGTTATAACGTATAACGTTATGTAGTATTACGTTATAACGTATAATGTTATATAGTATTACGTTATAACGTATAACGTTATATAGTATTACGTTATAACGTATAACATTATATAGTATTACGTTATAACGTATAACGTTATATAGTATCACCATGTAACGTATAACGTTATATAGTATTACGTTATAACGTATAACGTTATATAGTATTACGTTATAACGTATAACATTATATAGTATTACGTTATAACGTATAACGTTATATAGTATTACGTTATAACGTATAACGTTATGTAGTATTACGTTATAACGTATAACGTTATATAGTATTACGTTATAACGTATAACGTTATATAGTATTACGTTATAACGTATAACATTATATAGTATTACGTTATAACGTATAACGTTATATAGTATCACCATGTAACGTATAAGGTTATATAGTATTACGTTATAACGTATAACGTTATATAGTATTACGTTATAACGTATAACATTATATAGTATTACGTTATAACGTATAACGTTATATAGTATTACGTTATAACGTATAACGTTATGTAGTATTACGTTATAACGTATAACGTTATATAGTATTACGTTATAACGTATAACGTTATATAGTATTACGTTATAACGTATAACATTATATAGTATTACGTTATAACGTATAACGTTATATAGTATCACCATGTAACGTATAACGTTATATAGTATTACGTTATAACGTATAACGTTATAACGTATAACGTTATATAGTATTACGTTATAACGTATAACATTATATAGTATTACGTTATAACGTATAACATTATATAGTATTACGTTATAACGTATAACGTTATATAGTATTACGTTATAACGTATAACATTATATAGTATTACGTTATAACGTATAACGTTATATAGTATCACCATGTAACGTATAACATTATATAGTATTACGTTATAACGTATAACGTTATATAGTATTACGTTATAACGTATAACGTTATGTAGTATTACGTTATAACGTATAACGTTATATAGTATTACGTTATAACGTATAACATTATATAGTATTACGTTATAACGTATAACGTTATATAGTATCACCATGTAACGTATAACGTTATATAGTATTACGTTATAACGTATAACGTTATATAGTATTACGTTATAACGTATAACGTTATATAGTGTTACGTTATAACGTATAACGTTATATAGTATTACGTTATAACGTATAACGATATATAGTATTACGTTATAACGTATAACGTTATATAGTATTACGTTATGACGTATAACGTTATATAGTATTACGTTATAACGTATAACGTTATGTAGTATTACGTTATAACGTATAACGTTATATAGTATTACGTTATAACGTATAACGTTATATAGTATTACGTTATAACGTATAACGTTATATAGTATTAAGTTATAACGTATAACGTTATATAGTATTACGTTATAACGTATAACGTTATGTAGTATTACGTTATAACGTATAATGTTATATAGTATTACGTTATAACGTATAACGTTATATAGTATTACGTTATAACGTATAACATTATATAGTATTACGTTATAACGTATAACGTTATATAGTATCACCATGTAACGTATAACGTTATATAGTATTACGTTATAACGTATAACGTTATATAGTATTACGTTATAACGTATAACATTATATAGTATTACGTTATAACGTATAACGATATATAGTATTACGTTATAACGTATAACGTTATGTAGTATTACGTTATAACGTATAACGTTATATAGTATTACGTTATAACGTATAACGTTATATAGTATTACGTTATAACGTATAACATTATATAGTATTACGTTATAACGTATAACGTTATATAGTATCACCATGTAACGTATAAGGTTATATAGTATTACGTTATAACGTATAACGTTATATAGTATTACGTTATAACGTATTACATTATATAGTATTACGTTATAACGTATAACGTTATATAGTATTACGTTATAACGTATAACGTTATGTAGTATTACGTTATAACGTATAACGTTATATAGTATTACGTTATAACGTATAACGCTATATAGTGTTACGTTATAACGTATGACGTTATATAGTGTTACGTTATAACGTATAACGTTATATAGTATTACGTTATAACGTATAACGATATATAGTATTACGTTATAACGTATAACGTTATATAGTACTACGTTATGACGTATAACGTTATATAGTATTACGTTATGACGTATAACGTTATATAGTATTACGTTATACCGTATAACGTTATGTAGTATTACGTTATAACGTATAACGTTATATAGTATTACGTTATAACGTATAACATTATATAGTATTAAGTTATAACGTATAACGTTATATAGTATTACGTTATAACGTATAACGTTATATAGTATTACGTTATAACGTATAACGTTATATAGTATTACCATATAACGTATATCGTTATATAGTATTACCTTATATCGTATAACGTTATATAGTATTACGTTATAACGTATAACGTTATATAGTATTACGTTATGACGTATAACGTTATATGGTATTACCATATAACGTATAGCGTTATATAGTATTACGTTATAACGTTATATAGTTTCACCATATAACGTATAACGTTATATAGTATTACGTTATAACGTATAACATTATATAGTATTACGTTATAACGTATAACGTTATATAGTATTACGTTATAACGTATAACGTTATATAGTATTACGTTATAACGTATAACGTTATATAGTATTACGTTATAACGTATAACGATATATAGTATTACGTTATAACGTATAACGTTATATAGTATCACCATGTAACGTATAACGTTATATAGTATTACGTTATAACGTATAACGTTATATAGTATTACGTTATAACGTATAACATTATATAGTATTACGTTATAACGTATAACGTTATATAGTATTACGTTATAACGTATAACGTTATGTAGTATTACGTTATAACGTATAACGTTATATAGTATTACGTTATAACGTATAACGTTATATAGTATTACGTTATAACGTATAACATTATATAGTATTACGTTATAACGTATAACGTTATATAGTATCACCATGTAACGTATAAGGTTATATAGTATTACGTTCATAACGTATAACGTTATATAGTATTACGTTATAACGTATAACATTATATAGTATTACGTTATAACGTATAACGTTATATAGTATTACGTTATAACGTATAACGTTATGTAGTATTACGTTATAACGTATAACGTTATATAGTATTACGTTATAACGTATACGTTATATAGTATTACGTATAACGTATAACATTATATAGTATTACGTTATAACGTATAACGTTATATAGTATCACCATGTAACGTATAACGTTATATAGTATTACGTTATAACGTATAACGTTATAACGTATAACGTTATAACGTATAACGTTATATAGTATTACGTTATAACGTATAACATTATATAGTATTACGTTATAACGTATAACATTATATAGTATTACGTTTAACGTATAACGTTATATAGTATTACGTTATAACGTATAACATTATATAGTATTACGTTATAACGTATAACGTTATATAGTATCACCATGTAACGTATAACATTATATAGTATTACGTTATAACGTATAACGTTATATAGTATTACGTTATAACGTATAACGTTATGTAGTATTACGTTATAACGTATAACGTTATATAGTATTACGTTATAACGTATAACATTATATAGTATTACGTTATAACGTATAACGTTATATAGTATCACCATGTAACGTATAACGTTATATAGTATTACGTTATAACGTATAACGTTATATAGTATTACGTTATAACGTATAACGTTATATAGTGTTACGTTATAACGTATAACGTTATATAGTATTACGTTATAACGTATAACGATATATAGTATTACGTTATAACGTATAACGTTATATAGTATTACGTTATGACGTATAACGTTATATAGTATTACGTTATAACGTATAACGTTATGTAGTATTACGTTATAACGTATAACGTTATATAGTATTACGTTATAACGTATAACGTTATATAGTATTACGTTATAACGTATAACGTTATATAGTATTAAGTTATAACGTATAACGTTATATAGTATTACGTTATAACGTATAACGTTATGTAGTATTACGTTATAACGTATAATGTTATATAGTATTACGTTATAACGTATAACGTTATATAGTATTACGTTATAACGTATAACATTATATAGTATTACGTTATAACGTATAACGTTATATAGTATCACCATGTAACGTATAACGTTATATAGTATTACGTTATAACGTATAACGTTATATAGTATTACGTTATAACGTATAACATTATATAGTATTACGTTATAACGTATAACGATATATAGTATTACGTTATAACGTATAACGTTATGTAGTATTACGTTATAACGTATAACGTTATATAGTATTACGTTATAACGTATAACGTTATATAGTATTACGTTATAACGTATAACATTATATAGTATTACGTTATAACGTATAACGTTATATAGTATCACCATGTAACGTATAAGGTTATATAGTATTACGTTATAACGTATAACGTTATATAGTATTACGTTATAACGTATTACATTATATAGTATTACGTTATAACGTATAACGTTATATAGTATTACGTTATAACGTATAACGTTATGTAGTATTACGTTATAACGTATAACGTTATATAGTATTACGTTATAACGTATAACGCTATATAGTGTTACGTTATAACGTATGACGTTATATAGTGTTACGTTATAACGTATAACGTTATATAGTATTACGTTATAACGTATAACGATATATAGTATTACGTTATAACGTATAACGTTATATAGTACTACGTTATGACGTATAACGTTATATAGTATTACGTTATGACGTATAACGTTATATAGTATTACGTTATACCGTATAACGTTATGTAGTATTACGTTATAACGTATAACGTTATATAGTATTACGTTATAACGTATAACATTATATAGTATTAAGTTATAACGTATAACGTTATATAGTATTACGTTATAACGTATAACGTTATATAGTATTACGTTATAACGTATAACGTTATATAGTATTACCATATAACGTATATCGTTATATAGTATTACCTTATATCGTATAACGTTATATAGTATTACGTTATAACGTATAACGTTATATAGTATTACGTTATGACGTATAACGTTATATGGTATTACCATATAACGTATAGCGTTATATAGTATTACGTTATAACGTTATATAGTTTCACCATATAACGTATAACGTTATATAGTATTACGTTATAACGTATAACATTATATAGTATTACGTTATAACGTATAACGTTATATAGTATTACGTTATAACGTATAACGTTATATAGTATTACGTTATAACGTATAACGTTATATAGTATTACGTTATAACGTATAACGATATATAGTATTACGTTATAACGTATAACGTTATATAGTATTACGTTATAACGTATAACGTTATATAGTATCACCATGTAACGTATAACGTTATACAGTATTACGTTATAACGTATAACGTTATATAGTATTACGTTATAACGTATAACGTTATATAGTATTACGTTATAACGTATAACGTTATATAGTGTTACGTTATAACGTATGACGTTATATAGTATTACGTTATAACGTTATATAGTATCACCATATAACGTATAACGTTATATAGTATTACGTTATAACGTATAACGTTATATAGTATTACGTTATAACGTATAACGTTATATAGTATTAAGTTATAACGTATAACGTTATATAGTATTACGTTATAGCGTTATATAGTATCACCATATAACGTATAACGTTATATAGTATTACGTTATAACGTATAACGTTATATAGTATTACGTTATAACGTATAACGTTATATAGTATTACGTTATAACGTATAACGTTATATAGTATTACCATATAACGTATATCGTTATATAGTATTACGTTATAACGTATAACGTTATATAGTACTACGTTATAACGTATAACGTTATATAGTATTACGTTATAACGTATAACGTTATATAGTATCACCATGTAACGTATAACGTTATATAGTATTACGTTATAACGTATAACGTTATATAGTATTACGTTATAACGTATAACGTTATATAGTATTACGTTATAACGTATAACGTTATATAGTATTACGTTATAACGTATAACGTTATATAGTATCACCATGTAACGTATAACGTTATATAGTATTACGTTATGACGTATAACGTTATATGGTATTACCATATAACGTATAGCGTTATATAGTATTACGTTATAACGTTATATAGTTTCACCATATAACGTATAACGTTATATAGTATTACGTTATAACGTATAACATTATATAGTATTACGTTATAACGTATAACGTTATATAGTATTACGTTATAACGTATAACGTTATATAGTATTACGTTATAACGTATAACGTTATATAGTATTACGTTATAACGTATAACGATATATAGTATTACGTTATAACGTATAACGTTATATAGTATCACCATGTAACGTATAACGTTATATAGTATTACGTTATAACGTATAACGTTATATAGTATTACGTTATAACGTATAACATTATATAGTATTACGTTATAACGTATAACGTTATATAGTATTACGTTATAACGTATAACGTTATGTAGTATTACGTTATAACGTATAACGTTATATAGTATTACGTTATAACGTATAACGTTATATAGTATTACGTTATAACGTATAACATTATATAGTATTACGTTATAACGTATAACGTTATATAGTATCACCATGTAACGTATAAGGTTATATAGTATTACGTTATAACGTATAACGTTATATAGTATTACGTTATAACGTATAACATTATATAGTATTACGTTATAACGTATAACGTTATATAGTATTACGTTATAACGTATAACGTTATGTAGTATTACGTTATAACGTATAACGTTATATAGTATTACGTTATAACGTATAACGTTATATAGTATTACGTTATAACGTATAACATTATATAGTATTACGTTATAACGTATAACGTTATATAGTATCACCATGTAACGTATAACGTTATATAGTATTACGTTATAACGTATAACGTTATAACGTATAACGTTATAACGTATAACGTTATATAGTATTACGTTATAACGTATAACGTTATATAGTATTACGTTATAACGTATAACGTTATATAGTATTAAGTTATAACGTATAACGTTATATAGTATTACGTTATAACGTATAACGTTATGTAGTATTACGTTATAACGTATAATGTTATATAGTATTACGTTATAACGTATAACGTTATATAGTATTACGTTATAACGTATAACATTATATAGTATTACGTTATAACGTATAACGTTATATAGTATCACCATGTAACGTATAACGTTATATAGTATTACGTTATAACGTATAACGTTATATAGTATTACGTTATAACGTATAACATTATATAGTATTACGTTATAACGTATAACGATATATAGTATTACGTTATAACGTATAACGTTATGTAGTATTACGTTATAACGTATAACGTTATATAGTATTACGTTATAACGTATAACGTTATATAGTATTACGTTATAACGTATAACATTATATAGTATTACGTTATAACGTATAACGTTATATAGTATCACCATGTAACGTATAAGGTTATATAGTATTACGTTATAACGTATAACGTTATATAGTATTACGTTATAACGTATTACATTATATAGTATTACGTTATAACGTATAACGTTATATAGTATTACGTTATAACGTATAACGTTATGTAGTATTACGTTATAACGTATAACGTTATATAGTATTACGTTATAACGTATAACGCTATATAGTGTTACGTTATAACGTATGACGTTATATAGTGTTACGTTATAACGTATAACGTTATATAGTATTACGTTATAACGTATAACGATATATAGTATTACGTTATAACGTATAACGTTATATAGTACTACGTTATGACGTATAACGTTATATAGTATTACGTTATGACGTATAACGTTATATAGTATTACGTTATACCGTATAACGTTATGTAGTATTACGTTATAACGTATAACGTTATATAGTATTACGTTATAACGTATAACATTATATAGTATTAAGTTATAACGTATAACGTTATATAGTATTACGTTATAACGTATAACGTTATATAGTATTACGTTATAACGTATAACGTTATATAGTATTACCATATAACGTATATCGTTATATAGTATTACCTTATATCGTATAACGTTATATAGTATTACGTTATAACGTATAACGTTATATAGTATTACGTTATGACGTATAACGTTATATGGTATTACCATATAACGTATAGCGTTATATAGTATTACGTTATAACGTTATATAGTTTCACCATATAACGTATAACGTTATATAGTATTACGTTATAACGTATAACATTATATAGTATTACGTTATAACGTATAACGTTATATAGTATTACGTTATAACGTATAACGTTATATAGTATTACGTTATAACGTATAACGTTATATAGTATTACGTTATAACGTATAACGATATATAGTATTACGTTATAACGTATAACGTTATATAGTATTACGTTATAACGTATAACGTTATATAGTATCACCATGTAACGTATAACGTTATACAGTATTACGTTATAACGTATAACGTTATATAGTATTACGTTATAACGTATAACGTTATATAGTATTACGTTATAACGTATAACGTTATATAGTGTTACGTTATAACGTATAACGTTATATAGTATTACGTTATAACGTTATATAGTATCACCATATAACGTATAACGTTATATAGTATTACGTTATAACGTATAACGTTATATAGTATTACGTTATAACGTATAACGTTATATAGTATTAAGTTATAACGTATAACGTTATATAGTATTACGTTATAGCGTTATATAGTATCACCATATAACGTATAACGTTATATAGTATTACGTTATAACGTATAACGTTATATAGTATTACGTTATAACGTATAACGTTATATAGTATTACGTTATAACGTATAACGTTATATAGTATTACCATATAACGTATAACGTTATATAGTATTACGTTATAACGTATAACGTTATATAGTATTACGTTATAACGTATAACGTTATATAGTATTACGTTATAACGTATAACGTTATATAGTATCACGTTAACGTATAACGTTATATAGTATTACGTTATAACGTATAACGTTATATAGTATTACGTTATAACGTATAACGTTATATAGTATTACGTTATAACGTATAACGTTATATAGTATTACGTTATAACGTATAACGTTATATAGTATTACGTTATAACGTATAACGTTATATAGTATTACGTTATAACGTATAACGTTATATAGTATTACGTTATAACGTATAACGTTATATAGTATTACGTTATAACGTATAACGTTATATAGTATTACGTTATAACGTATAACGTTATATAGTATTACGTTATAACGTATAACGTTATATAGTATTACGTTATAACGTATAACGTTATATAGTATTACGTTATGACGTATAACGTTATATAGTATTACGTTATAACGTATAACGTTATATAGTATTACGTTATAACGTATAACGTTATATAGTATTACGTTATAACGTTATATAGTATCACCATATAACGTATAACGTTATATAGTATTACGTTATAACGTATAACGTTATATAGTATTACGTTATAACGTATAACGTTATATAGTATTACGTTATAACGTATAACGTTATATAGTATTACGTTATAACGTATAACGTTATATAGTATTACGTTATAACGTTATATAGTATCACCATATAACGTATAACGTTATATAGTATTACGTTATAACGTATAACGTTATAACGTATAACGTTATATAGTATTACGTTATAACGTATAACGTTATATAGTATTACGTTATAACGTATAACGTTATATAGTATTACGTTATAACGTATAACGTTATATAGTATTACGTTATAACGTATAACGTTATATAGTATTACGCTATAACGTATAACGTTATATAGAATTACTGTTATAACGTATAACGTTATATAGTATTACGTTATAACGTATAACGTTATATAGTATTACGTTATAACGTATAACGTTATATAGTATTACGTTATAACGTATAACGTTATATAGTATTACGTTATAACGTATAACGTTATATAGTATTACGTTATAACGTATAACGTTATATAGTATTACGTTATAACGTATAACGTTATATAGTATTACGTTATAACGTATAACGTTATATAGTATTACGTTATAACGTATAACGTTATATAGTATTACGTTATAACGTATAACGTTATATAGTATTACGTTATAACGTATAACGTTATATAGTATTACGTTATAACATATAACGTTATATAGTATCACCATGTAACGTATAACGTTATATAGTATTACGTTATAACGTATAACGTTATATAGTATTACGTTATAACGTATAACGTTATATAGTATTACGTTATAACGTATAACGTTATATAGTATTACGTTATAACATATAACGTTATATAGTATCACCATGTAACGTATAACGTTATATAGTATTACGTTATAACGTATAACGTTATATAGTATTACGTTATAACGTATAACGTTATATAGTATTACGTTATAACGTATAACGTTATATAGTATTACGTTATAACGTATAACGTTATATAGTATTACGTTATAACGTATAACGTTATATAGTATCACCATGTAACGTATAACGTTATATAGTATTACGTTATAACGTATAACGTTATATAGTATTACGTTATAACGTATAACGTTATATAGTATTACGTTATAACGTATAACGTTATATAGTGTTACGTTATAACGTATAACGTTATATAGTATTACGTTATAACGTATAACGATATATAGTATTACGTTATAACGTATAACGTTATATAGTATTACGTTATGACGTATAACGTTATATAGTATTACGTTATACCGTATAACGTTATATAGTATTACCATATAACGTATATCGTTATATAGTATTACGTTATAACGTATAACGTTATATAGTACTACGTTATAACGTATAACGTTATATAGTATTACGTTATAACGTATAACGTTATATAGTATTACCTTATAACGTATAACGTTATATAGTATTACGTTATAACGTATAACGTTATATAGTATTACGTTATAACGTATAACGTTATATAGTATTACGTTATAACGTATAACGATATATAGTATTACGTTATAACGTATAACGTTATATACTATTACGTTATAACGTATAACGTTATATACTATTACGTTATAACGTATAACGTTATATAGTATTACGTTATAACGTATAACGTTATATAGTATTACGTTATAACGTATAACGTTATATAGTATTACGTTATAACGTATAACGTTATATAGTATTACGTTATAACGTATAACGTTATATAGTATTACGTTATAACGTATAACGTTATATAGTATTACGTTATAACGTATAACGTTATATAGTATTACGTTATAACGTATAACGTTATATAGTATTACGTTATAACGTATAACGTTATATAGTATTACGTTATAACGTATAACGTTATATAGTATTACGTTATAACGTATAACGTTATATAGTATCACCATGTAACGTATAACGTTATATAGTATTACGTTATAACGTATAACGTTATATAGTATTACGTTATAACGTATAACGTTATATAGTATTACGTTATAACGTATAACGTTATGTAGTATTACGTTATAACGTATAACGTTATATAGTATTACGTTATAACGTATAACGTTATATAGTATTACGTTATAACGTATAACATTATATAGTATTACGTTATAACGTATAACGTTATATAGTATCACCATGTAACGTATAACGTTATATAGTATTACGTTATAACGTATAACGTTATATAGTATTACGTTATAACGTATAACGTTATATAGTATTACGTTATAACGTATAACGTTATATAGTGTTACGTTATAACGTATAACGTTATATAGTATTACGTTATAACGTATAACGATATATAGTATTACGTTATAACGTATAACGTTATATAGTATTACGTTATGACGTATAACGTTATATAGTATTACGTTATACCGTATAACGTTATATAGTATTACGTTATAACGTATAACGTTATATAGTATTACGTTATAACGTTATATAGTATCACCATATAACGTATAACGTTATATAGTATTACGTTGTAACGTATAACGTTATATAGTATTACGTTATAACGTATAACGTTATATAGTATTAAGTTATAACGTATAACGTTATATAGTATTACGTTATAACGTTATATAGTATCACCATATAACGTATAACGTTATATAGTATTACGTTATAACGTATAACGTTATATAGTATTACGTTATAACGTATAACGTTATATAGTATTACCATATAACGTATATCGTTATATAGTATTACCTTATAACGTATAACGTTATATAGTATTACGTTATAACGTATAACGTTATATAGTATTACGTTATGACGTATAACGTTATATGGTATTACGTTATAACGTATAACGTTATATAGTATTACGTTATAACGTATAACGTTATATAGTATTACGTTATAACTTATAACGTTATATAGTATTACGATATAACGTATAACATTATATAGTATTACGTTATAACGTATAACATTATATAGTATTACGTTATAACGTATAACGTTATATAGTATTACGTTATAACGTATAACGTTATATAGTATTTCGTTATAACGTATAACGTTATAACGTATAACGTTATATAGTATTACGTTATAACGTATAACATTATATAGTATTACGTTATAACGTATAACGTTATATATTATTACGTTATAACGTATAACGTTATATAGTATTACGTTATAACGTATAACGTTATATAGTATTACGTTATAACGTATAACGTTATATAGTATTACGTTATAACGTATAACGTTATATAGTATTACGTTATAACGTATAACGTTATATAGTATTACGTTATAACGTATAACGTTATATAGTATTACGTTATAACGTATAACGTTATATAGTATTACGTTATAACGTATAACGTTATATAGTATTACGTTACAACGTATAACGTTATATAGTATTACGTTATAACGTATAACGTTATATAGTATTACGTTATAACGTATAACGTTATATAGTATTACGTTATAACGTATAACGTTATATAGTATTACGTTATAACGTATAACGTTATATAGTATTACGTTATAACGTATAACGTTATATAGTATTACGTTATACCGTATAACGTTATATAGTATTACCATATAACGTATATCGTTATATAGTATTACGTTATAACGTATTACGTTATATAGTACTACGTTATAACGTATAACGTTATATAGTATTACGTTATAACGTATAACGTTATATAGTATTACCTTATAACGTATAACGTTATATAGTATTACGTTATAACGTATAACGTTATATAGTATTACGTTATAACGTATAACGTTATATAGTATTACGTTATAACGTATAACGATATATAGTATTACGTTATAACGTATAACGTTATATACTATTACGTTATAACGTATAACGTTATATAGTATTACGTTATAACGTATAACGTTATATAGTATTACGTTATAACGTATAACGTTATATAGTATTACGTTATAACGTATAACGTTATATAGTATTACGTTATAACGTATAACGTTATATAGTATTACGTTATAACGTATAACGTTATATAGTATTACGTTATAACGTATAACGTTATATAGTATTACGTTATAACGTATAACGTTATATAGTATTACGTTATATAGTATTACGTTATAACGTATAACGTTATATAGTATTACGTTATAACGTATAACGTTATATAGTATTACGTTATAACGTATAACGTTATATAGTATTACGTTATAACGTATAACGTTATATAGTATTACGTTATAACATATAACGTATATAGTATCACCATGTAACGTATAACGTTATATAGTATTACGTTATAACGTATAACGTTATATAGTATTACGTTATAACGTATAACGTTATATAGTATTACGTTATAACGTATAACGTTATATAGTATTACGTTATAACGTATAACGTTATATAGTATTACGTTATAACGTATAACGTTATATAGTATCACCATGTAACGTATAACGTTATATAGTATTACGTTATAACGTATAACGTTATATAGTATTACGTTATAACGTATAACGTTATATAGTATTACGTTATAACGTATAACGTTATGTAGTATTACGTTATAACGTATAACGTTATATAGTATTACGTTATAACGTATAACGTTATATAGTATTACGTTATAACGTATAACATTATATAGTATTACGTTATAACGTATAACGTTATATAGTATCACCATGTAACGTATAACGTTATATAGTATTACGTTATAACGTATAACGTTATATAGTATTACGTTATAACGTATAACGTTATATAGTATTACGTTATAACGTATAACGTTATATAGTGTTACGTTATAACGTATAACGTTATATAGTATTACGTTATAACGTATAACGATATATAGTATTACGTTATAACGTATAACGTTATATAGTATTACGTTATGACGTATAACGTTATATAGTATTACGTTATACCGTATAACGTTATATAGTATTACGTTATAACGTATAACGTTATATAGTATTACGTTATAACGTTATATAGTATCACCATATAACGTATAACGTTATATAGTATTACGTTGTAACGTATAACGTTATATAGTATTACGTTATAACGTATAACGTTATATAGTATTAAGTTATAACGTATAACGTTATATAGTATTACGTTATAACGTTATATAGTATCACCATATAACGTATAACGTTATATAGTATTACGTTATAACGTATAACGTTATATAGTATTACGTTATAACGTATAACGTTATATAGTATTACGTTATAACGTATAACGTTATATAGTATTACCATATAACGTATATCGTTATATAGTATTACCTTATAACGTATAACGTTATATAGTATTACGTTATAACGTATAACGTTATATAGTATTACGTTATGACGTATAACGTTATATGGTATTACGTTATAACGTATAACGTTATATAGTATTACGTTATAACGTATAACGTTATATAGTATTACGTTATAACTTATAACGTTATATAGTATTACGATATAACGTATAACATTATATAGTATTACGTTATAACGTATAACGTTATATAGTATTACGTTATATAGTATTACGTTATAACGTTATATAGTATCACCATATAACGTATAACGTTATATAGTATTACGTTGTAACGTATAACGTTATATAGTATTACGTTATAACGTATAACGTTATATAGTATTAAGTTATAACGTATAACGTTATATAGTATTACGTTATAACGTATAACGTTATATAGTATTACGTTATAACGTATAACGTTATATAGTATTACCATATAACGTATATCGTTATATAGTATTACCTTATAACGTATAACGTTATATAGTATTACGTTATAACGTATAACGTTATATAGTATTACGTTATGACGTATAACGTTATATGGTGTTACGTTATAACGTATAACGTTATATAGTATTACGTTATAACGTATAACGTTATATAGTATTACGTTATAACTTATAACGTTATATAGTATTACGATATAACGTATAACATTATATAGTATTACGTTATAACGTATAACATTATATAGTATTACGTTATAACGTATAACGTTATATAGTATTACGTTATAACGTATAACGTTATATAGTATTTCGTTATAACGTATAACGTTATAACGTATAACGTTATATAGTATTACGTTATAACGTATAACATTATATAGTATTACGTTATAACGTATAACGTTATATATTATTACGTTATAACGTATAACGTTATATAGTATTACGTTATAACGTATAACGTTATATAGTATTACGTTATAACGTATAACGTTATATAGTATTACGTTATAACGTATAACGTTATATAGTATTACGTTATAACGTATAACGTTATATAGTATTACGTTATAACGTATAACGTTATATAGTATTACGTTATAACGTATAACGTTATATAGTATTACGTTACAACGTATAACGTTATATAGTATTACGTTACAACGTATAACGTTATATAGTATTACGTTACAACGTATAACGTTATATAGTATTACGTTATAACGTATAACGTTATATAGTATTACGTTATAACGTATAACGTTATATAGTATTACGTTATAACGTATAACGTTATATAGTATTACGTTATAACGTATAACGTTATATAGTATTACGTTATACCGTATAACGTTATATAGTATTACCATATAACGTATATCGTTATATAGTATTACGTTATAACGTATAACGTTATATAGTACTACGTTATAACGTATAACGTTATATAGTATTACGTTATAACGTATAACGTTATATAGTATTACCTTATAACGTATAACGTTATATAGTATTACGTTATAACGTATAACGTTATATAGTATTACGTTATAACGTATAACGTTATATAGTATTACGTTATAACGTATAACGATATATAGTATTACGTTATAACGTATAACGTTATATACTATTACGTTATAACGTATAACGTTATATAGTATTACGTTATAACGTATAACGTTATATAGTATTACGTTATAACGTATAACGTTATATAGTATTACGTTATAACGTATAACGTTATATAGTATTACGTTATAACGTATAACGTTATATAGTATTACGTTATAACGTATAACGTTATATAGTATTACGTTATAACGTATAACGTTATATAGTATTACGTTATATAGTATTACGTTATAACGTATAACGTTATATAGTATTACGTTATAACGTATAACGTTATATAGTATTACGTTATAACGTATAACGTTATATAGTATTACGTTATAACGTATAACGTTATATAGTATTACGTTATAACGTATAACGTTATATAGTATTACGTTATAACGTATAACGTTATATAGTATTACGTTATAACATATAACGTTATATAGTATCACCATGTAACGTATAACGTTATATAGTATTACGTTATAACGTATAACGTTATATAGTATTACGTTATAACGTATAACGTTATATAGTATTACGTTATAACGTATAACGTTATATAGTATTACGTTATAACGTATAACGTTATATAGTATTACGTTATAACGTATAACGTTATATAGTATTACGTTATAACGTATAACGTTATATAGTATCACCATGTAACGTATAACGTTATATAGTATTACGTTATAACGTATAACGTTATATAGTATTACGTTATAACGTATAACGTTATATAGTATTACGTTATAACGTATAACGTTATGTAGTATTACGTTATAACGTATAACGTTATATAGTATTACGTTATAACGTATAACGTTATATAGTATTACGTTATAACGTATAACATTATATAGTATTACGTTATAACGTATAACGTTATATAGTATCACCATGTAACGTATAACGTTATATAGTATTACGTTATAACGTATAACGTTATATAGTATTACGTTATAACGTATAACGTTATATAGTATTACGTTATAACGTATAACGTTATATAGTGTTACGTTATAACGTATAACGTTATATAGTATTACGTTATAACGTATAACGATATATAGTATTACGTTATAACGTATAACGTTATATAGTATTACGTTATGACGTATAACGTTATATAGTATTACGTTATACCGTATAACGTTATATAGTATTACGTTATAACGTATAACGTTATATAGTATTACGTTATAACGTTATATAGTATCACCATATAACGTATAACGTTATATAGTATTACGTTGTAACGTATAACGTTATATAGTATTACGTTATAACGTATAACGTTATATAGTATTAAGTTATAACGTATAACGTTATATAGTATTACGTTATAACGTTATATAGTATCACCATATAACGTATAACGTTATATAGTATTACGTTATAACGTATAACGTTATATAGTATTACGTTATAACGTATAACGTTATATAGTATTACGTTATAACGTATAACGTTATATAGTATTACCATATAACGTATATCGTTATATAGTATTACCTTATAACGTATAACGTTATATAGTATTACGTTATAACGTATAACGTTATATAGTATTACGTTATAACGTATAACGATATATAGTATTACGTTATAACGTATAACGTTATATAGTATTACGTTATGACGTATAACGTTATATAGTATTACGTTATACCGTATAACGTTATATAGTATTACGTTATAACGTATAACGTTATATAGTATTACGTTATAACGTTATATAGTATCACCATATAACGTATAACGTTATATAGTATTACGTTGTAACGTATAACGTTATATAGTATTACGTTATAACGTATAACGTTATATAGTATTAAGTTATAACGTATAACGTTATATAGTATTACGTTATAACGTTATATAGTATCACCATATAACGTATAACGTTATATAGTATTACGTTATAACGTATAACGTTATATAGTATTACGTTATAACGTATAACGTTATATAGTATTACGTTATAACGTATAACGTTATATAGTATTACCATATAACGTATATCGTTATATAGTATTACCTTATAACGTATAACGTTATATAGTATTACGTTATAACGTATAACGTTATATAGTATTACGTTATGACGTATAACGTTATATGGTATTACGTTATAACGTATAACGTTATATAGTATTACGTTATAACGTATAACGTTATATAGTATTACGTTATAACTTATAACGTTATATAGTATTACGATATAACGTATAACATTATATAGTATTACGTTATAACGTATAACGTTATATAGTATTACGTTATAACGTATAACGTTATATAGTATTACGTTATAACGTTATATAGTATCACCATATAACGTATAACGTTATATAGTATTACGTTGTAACGTATAACGTTATATAGTATTACGTTATAACGTATAACGTTATATAGTATTAAGTTATAACGTATAACGTTATATAGTATTACGTTATAACGTTATATAGTATCACCATATAACGTATAACGTTATATAGTATTACGTTATAACGTATAACGTTATATAGTATTACGTTATAACGTATAACGTTATATAGTATTACCATATAACGTATATCGTTATATAGTATTACCTTATAACGTATAACGTTATATAGTATTACGTTATAACGTATAACGTTATATAGTATTACGTTATGACGTATAACGTTATATGGTATTACGTTATAACGTATAACGTTATATAGTATTACGTTATAACGTATAACGTTATATAGTATTACGTTATAACTTATAACGTTATATAGTATTACGATATAACGTATAACATTATATAGTATTACGTTATAACGTATAACATTATATAGTATTACGTTATAACGTATAACGTTATATAGTATTACGTTATAACGTATAACGTTATATAGTATTTCGTTATAACGTATAACGTTATAACGTATAACGTTATATAGTATTACGTTATAACGTATAACATTATATAGTATTACGTTATAACGTATAACGTTATATATTATTACGTTATAACGTATAACGTTATATAGTATTACGTTATAACGTATAACGTTATATAGTATTACGTTATAACGTATAACGTTATATAGTATTACGTTATAACGTATAACGTTATATAGTTTTACGTTATAACGTATAACGTTATATAGTATTACGTTATAACGTATAACGTTATATAGTATTACGTTATAACGTATAACGTTATATAGTATTACGTTATAACGTATAACGTTATATAGTATTACGTTACAACGTATAACGTTATATAGTATTACGTTATAACGTATAACGTTATATAGTATTACGTTATAACGTATAAACGTTATATAGTATTACGTTATAACGTATAACGTTATATAGTATTACGTTATAACGTATAACGTTATATAGTATTACGTTATAACGTATAACGTTATATAGTATTACGTTATACCGTATAACGTTATATAGTATTACCATATAACGTATATCGTTATATAGTATTACGTTATAACGTATAACGTTATATAGTACTACGTTATAACGTATAACGTTATATAGTATTACGTTATAACGTATAACGTTATATAGTATTACCTTATAACGTATAACGTTATATAGTATTACGTTATAACGTATAACGTTATATAGTATTACGTTATAACGTATAACGTTATATAGTATTACGTTATAACGTATAACGATATATAGTATTACGTTATAACGTATAACGTTATATACTATTACGTTATAACGTATAACGTTATATAGTATTACGTTATAACGTATAACGTTATATAGTATTACGTTATAACGTATAACGTTATATAGTATTACGTTATAACGTATAACGTTATATAGTATTACGTTATAACGTATAACGTTATATAGTATTACGTTATAACGTATAACGTTATATAGTATTACGTTATAACGTATAACGTTATATAGTATTACGTTATATAGTATTACGTTATAACGTATAACGTTATATAGTATTACGTTATAACGTATAACGTTATATAGTATTACGTTATAACGTATAACGTTATATAGTATTACGTTATAACGTATAACGTTATATAGTATTACGTTATAACGTATAACGTTATATAGTATTACGTTATAACGTATAACGTTATATAGTATTACGTTATAACATATAACGTTATATAGTATCACCATGTAACGTATAACGTTATATAGTATTACGTTATAACGTATAACGTTATATAGTATTACGTTATAACGTATAACGTTATATAGTATTACGTTATAACGTATAACGTTATATAGTATTACGTTATAACGTATAACGTTATATAGTATTACGTTATAACGTATAACGTTATATAGTATTACGTTATAACGTATAACGTTATATAGTATCACCATGTAACGTATAACGTTATATAGTATTACGTTATAACGTATAACGTTATATAGTATTACGTTATAACGTATAACGTTATATAGTATTACGTTATAACGTATAACGTTATGTAGTATTACGTTATAACGTATAACGTTATATAGTATTACGTTATAACGTATAACGTTATATAGTATTACGTTATAACGTATAACATTATATAGTATTACGTTATAACGTATAACGTTATATAGTATCACCATGTAACGTATAACGTTATATAGTATTACGTTATAACGTATAACGTTATATAGTATTACGTTATAACGTATAACGTTATATAGTATTACGTTATAACGTATAACGTTATATAGTGTTACGTTATAACGTATAACGTTATATAGTATTACGTTATAACGTATAACGATATATAGTATTACGTTATAACGTATAACGTTATATAGTATTACGTTATGACGTATAACGTTATATAGTATTACGTTATACCGTATAACGTTATATAGTATTACGTTATAACGTATAACGTTATATAGTATTACGTTATAACGTTATATAGTATCACCATATAACGTATAACGTTATATAGTATTACGTTGTAACGTATAACGTTATATAGTATTACGTTATAACGTATAACGTTATATAGTATTAAGTTATAACGTATAACGTTATATAGTATTACGTTATAACATTATATAGTATCACCATATAACGTATAACGTTATATAGTATTACGTTATAACGTATAACGTTATATAGTATTACGTTATAACGTATAACGTTATATAGTATTACGTTATAACGTATAACGTTATATAGTATTACCGATATAACGTATATCGTTATATAGTATTACCTTATAACGTATAACGTTATATAGTATTACGTTATAACGTATAACGTTATATAGTATTACGTTATGACGTATAACGTTATATAGTATTACGTTATGACGTATAACGTTATATGGTATTACGTTATAACGTATAACGTTATATAGTATTACGTTATAACGTATAACGTTATATAGTATTACGTTATAACTTATAACGTTATATAGTATTACGATATAACGTATAACATTATATAGTATTACGTTATAACGTATAACATTATATAGTATTACGTTATAACGTATAACGTTATATAGTATTACGTTATAACGTATAACGTTATATAGTATTTCGTTATAACGTATAACGTTATAACGTATAACGTTATATAGTATTACGTTATAACGTATAACGTTATATAGTATTACGTTATAACGTATAACGTTATATAGTATTACGTTATAACGTATAACGTTATATAGTATTACGTTATAACGTATAACGTTATATAGTATTACGTTATAACGTATAACGTTATATAGTATTACGTTATAACGTATAACGTTATATAGTATTACGTTATAACGTATAACGTTATATAGTATTACGTTATAACGTATAACGTTATATAGTATTACGTTATAACGTATAACGTTATATAGTATTACGTTATAACGTATAACGTTATATAGTATTACGTTATAACGTATAACGTTATATAGTATTACGTTATAACGTATAACGTTATATAGTATTACGTTATAACGTATAACGTTATATAGTATTACGTTATAACGTATAACGTTATATAGTATTACGTTATAACGTATAACGTTATATAGTATTACGTTATAACGTATAACGTTATATAGTATTACGTTATAACGTATAACGTTATATAGTATTACGTTATAACGTATAACGTTATATAGTATCACCATGTAACGTATAACGTATTATAGTATTACGTTATAACGTATAACGTTATATAGTATTACGTTATAACGTATAACGTTATATAGTATTACGTTATAACGTATAACGTTATATAGTATTACGTTATAACGTATAACGTTATATAGTATTACGTTATAACGTATAACGTTATATAGTATTACGTTATAACGTATAACGTTATATAGTATTACGTTATAACGTATAACGTTATATAGTATTACGTTATAACGTATAACGTTATATAGTATTACGTTATAACGTATAACGTTATATAGTATTACGTTGTAACGTATAACGTTATATAGTATTACGTTATAACGTATAACGTTATATAGTATTACGTTATAACGTATAACGTTATATAGTATTACGTTATAACGTATAACGTTATATAGTATTACGTTATAACGTATAACGTTATATAGTATTACGTTATAACGTATAACGTTATATAGTATTACGTTATAACGTATAACGTTATATAGTATTACGTTATAACGTATAACGTTATATAGTATTACGTTATAACGTTATATAGTATCACCATATAACGTATAACGTTATATAGTATTACGTTGTAACGTATAACGTTATATAGTATTACGTTATAACGTATAACGTTATATAGTATTACGTTATAACGTATAACGTTATATAGTATTACGTTATAAACGTTATATAGTATCACCATATAACGTATAACGTTATATAGTATTACGTTATAACGTATAACGTTATATAGTATTACGTTATAACGTATAACGTTATATAGTATTACGTTATAACGTATAACGTTATATAGTATTACCATATAACGTATATCGTTATATAGTATTACCTTATAACGTATAACGTTATATAGTATTACGTTATAACGTATAACGTTATATAGTATTACGTTATGACGTATAACGTTATATGGTATTACGTTATAACGTTATAACGTTATAT